>NC_084581.2:12635000-12935000 GCF_033978685.3 Nerophis lumbriciformis
CTAGTTGATTCGGCAGGTGGGTTGTTACACACTCCTTAGCGGGTTCCGACTTCCATGGCCACCGTCCTGCTGTCTATATCAACCAACACCTTTTCTGGGGTCTGATGAGCGTCGGCATCGGGCGACTTAACCCGGCGTTCGGTTCATCCCGCAGCGCCAGTTCTGCTTACCAAAAGTGGCCCACTCGGCTCACCAGGGTGAGCCCCACCCCTTTCGTGAGTGCACTGCGCGCGGAGTGACCCGTTACGCGCCCCCGGCAACGGGGGTGGCGGGTAGGTAAGCTGCGCGGGCGGAACGCGCGGAGTGACCCCTGTTACGAGCCCCCGGCCACGGGGGTGGCGGGCAGGTAAGCTGCTTACCTGCTGCGCGTGACGCCGGCCGCGGCGAAGGCGGACGAGGCGGGGTGTCGGTGCGGTGGGCGCGGTGGTGACCCTGGATGTGCGTCGGGCCCTTCTCGTGGATCACCTCAGCTACGGCTCCCGGTGGGGCCCTCTCGGGGGAAGGGGCCTCGGTCCCGGACCCCGGCGAGGCGTCCCTTCTCCGCTCCGTAAAAGTGTCCATCTCTTCTTTTTTTTTTTCTTCTGTTGTGGCATATGCTGCAGGTGCCTGCTCGTTTTTCATATGTGGGTAACAACATTTAACTATGTATATATATTTCCGAATTGGTTTAACTGCCACCCGCCTGAATCTATTTAAAATCCAATTTTTTTCAATTTCAACCGCCCGACCCGACCCGCGGATAAAATCTAATTTTTTTTTATTTCATCCGCCCGACCCGCGGATAATCCGCGGACTCCGCGGTTGTGTCCGCAAACCGCGCATCTCTAGTTTGTTTGGTATTGAAATTGTTGACTACGTGATGTCTTTTATATTCGTGGTCGTATTGTTTTTTTGTCTGAGAGTAATGATCAATCCTCGTTTAATATGTGTAGTGCTAAATTTGACCAATAGAGGGCGACAACGCTAATAATAAATAATGATAAATGGGTTGTACTTGTATAGCGCTTTTCTACCTTCAAGGTACTCAAAGCGCTTTGACACTACTTCCACATTTACCCATTCACACACACATTCACACACTGATGGAGGGAGCTGCCATGCAAGGCGCTAACCAGCACCCATCAGGAGCAAGGGTGAAGTGTCTTGCTCAGGACACAACGGACATGACGAGGTTGGTACTAGGTGGGGATTGAACCAGGGACCCTCGGGTCGCGCACGGCCACTCTTCCACTGCGCCACGCCGCCCCTAATAGTGATAAGTCACATACAATGTTTGGCGTGTGAATGTTTTGTCATTTCTATATGTGTAAACATTTGTAGTTTATTGTGTGGATATGTTAACACTAAACCTTCTATTTTACTTAGGTAAAAAACACAATAGACATTATACTTTTGTTATGTTTATTTTATGTTCATATTTACAGTCTGACAAACCTGAATGAAGGAAGAAGTGTAGAGAAATAAAACTAAGGAAGGAAAATAATTCAAAAGAAGAAACATCAATCCAACAAAAACTAGAGCTTCTTCTTCATACTGTTAACTATCTGTCTTGTTGCACAGACTGGAAACGAGTAGCGAGGGCAGAATAGTCTCAAAGAAATATAACCTGCGGAGGCACTTTCTGACAAAACATCCACATTTCGATGTCCGACCCCTGAGCCCTCGGGCTCTTGAAACTGCGGTCCTCTTCATGATGTTGTTGAATATCCCTAAATTTGTGTAATAACTAGGGGTGTCCTGCTCCAATATTGATATCGGATATCGTCCGATATCAGCAAAATAAACAAGTATCAGATGATATCATGTAGGGATGGGTGCTATGGCCTACAATCTATATCGGGATATATATTGCAGCCTCCTGCGATACAGATATATTAAACAAAATACCATTTCGCATATAATTGATAATAGAAGCATTTCAAAACGGGTTACAAAAGTTCCTAATTTAGCTGCTGGCGTATGCTTCATCATTTCCGGGTGTACTAATTTCTCAAAACTGTTAATATATTACTTTTTAACTTACTGTTCATATCTAGTTACTTTCTGTGGTAACATATTCCATCTACACTTCTGTTAAAATGCACCAAGCACTTTTTCTTCTGTTGGGATACTTTACACTAGTTTTGGGCGATACTACAAATGATGGTATCGATCCGATACCACACAGTTACCAATGCTGATACTTCATATTTTCAACATCATTGAATCAATTCATTTTTGATCACAATTATAATCAGACAAAAACACAGGATGGTTGTTTAACAATATCAACTAAATATTTCAATAATTTCCCGCTATTAGCTCTGATTTAAATCCTTTGGTTTTTGGACTTATGTCCTTAGTTTGTAAACAATAACAAAAACGACTAAATATATTTTGATAGTAAAAAATAACGATCTGACCAATGTGGTATCGACCTGACTAGACCCTACTAGACTAATTGGTATTGTTACTGTCGATATCTGTATCAATCCGCACACCTTAGGCCGTTTTTCACCGCAGGAACTTTTACACTACAGGAAGTTTCCCATTTACCTGGGTAAATAAAGTATCCCACTGTGTTCCCACCAAAAACTACGTGGGTAGATTTAGTTCTAAAGGAACTATTTTTAGTCATAATAATTTAGCGAGGTGGGTCTTTCGGAAGTTCCCCAAGAACCTTTTAAGTTAAAGTTAAAGTACCAATGATTGTCACACACACACTAGGTGTGGTGAAATTTGTCCTCTGCATTTGACCCATCCCCTTCATCATCCCCTGGGAGGTGAGGGGAGCAGTGGGCAGCAGCGATGCCGCGCCCGGGAATAATTTTTGATGATTTAACCCCCAATTCCAACCCTTGATGCTGAGTGCCAAGCAGGGAGGTAATGGGTCCCATTTTTATAGTCTTTGGTATGACTCGGCCGGGGTTTGAACTCACATCCTACCGATCTCAGGGCGGACACTCTAACCACTAGGCCACTGAGTAGGCATTTGAGGGGTGGGCTGTGCTGACTGGTTGAACACAGTTGGGGCGTTCCTAAAAACTTGGTATTCAAACACTACGACCGCCATTACAGTATGCGAGACCACGGGTTTACTGTATTTATTTTTTAATTTTTTATATAAAACACAAGCCTGGCCACACTTTGGACACCCCAGAATGAAGTACACCAAAACACTTTTCCAAGCAAATGCTGCTCTGCAAACACCATCTTGTTCTCTCTGTGCCTTTTAAAGGTTACTTTAGGTTTACTTGACAGTCGCAAACTTAATTTTCCCGCACAGGGCTTGACCCTGGAACTGTTTATTTCTATTTACATGAGTTTCTATGGGAATAAGAGTGCATTTTAAAACCTTTTCACACACAATTGGATGCTTATTCCCTTTAATTGTTTGTTGATGCAAAATCAATCGCAGTGATTTTCTCTCAATATTAAACAACACTAATTATTCTACTTCCATTACAAATCAGCGACTATTTAAGACCCGACCCCCCAAAGAAGAGCCTCTCTCTGTGCGGGGAAAGTGTTTGCACAGACAAGCGGCTTGTCGGAGTTTGTTGGTCGTCTGCGCTCATACACGTTTGCCCGCCAGCTGCACAAAAGCGGCTCTACGAGTTGGTCGGACAATTAATGACACGCATGCCTTATTCCGAGGTTACCAGGTGCAACAGCTCGTGTGAGGATGAAAATGAAGGGGTTAACTTCACCGCTGCAAAATAGCCTCGATGCATTGAGATTGTTTTGTACGTTCTGTGCAAAAGTCTTGGGTCAGGTTGAAAAAGTTAAACACTGTTGGAAGATTACACCAAAAATTGTTTGTCTGTTTGCTGGGGATCTGGATAAAGTTGCAGGAATGCATGAGAACAGCACAAACCAGGAAGTAGACACCATATTGCTGATTGACATTCTAGTAAGTCATGTCTGATGACAAACAGAGTACAAGGTGTGCCCAAGTCGTTAAAATCAAAACTACAAATTTCCCCCTAACACACTTTTCCAGCATGCATTTCTGGACCTACTGCTTGTCCACGTCTTTAAAATAGGTGCCCTTGATGACCCCCTTGATTTTTGGAGAGAGCAAAAAAGGCCCAAGGAGCCATGGGGGAGTAATTGGGGACAGATCCCAGGTGTCCAAAAAAAACAACAACCAAAAAACAAAGCAAGATCAAGAGTCATGGGAAGGCGGGGGGGCGGGGGGACATGGCGGTGGGTCGCCAGATCAAGTATCCCCGAATCCACCGAGGGAGAGTCAGGTGGCGGTGACGTGTACCTGACGAGGCGGGCGACCCGGGAACGGCCACATTCTTGGCCGACAAGGAGGTGGGCGCACTTGGCGTGGCGGACGACCAGGGAACGGCCACATTCGTGGCCGATGAGGAGGTGGGTGCATCGTTGTCGAGGCAGGCGTGGAAGCTGCGCGCGTCGTCGTCGTGGCAGGCGTGGATGCGGTAAGCGGCGAAGCTTGGTGTGGTGCGGCAGGCGGCAATGCTTGGCGTGGGTCTTGGCTTGGGTTTTGGCGTCGTGGAGCTGCGCCTGGCGGCACTTGGCGTCGTGAAGCTGCGACTGGCGGCTCTTGGCGTCGTGAAGCTGCGACTGGCGGCACTTGGCGTCATGAAGCTGCTACTGGCACTTGGCGTCGTGAAGCTGCTACTGGCACTTGGCGTCGTGAAGCTGCTACTGGCACTTGGCGTCGTGGAGCTGCGACTGGCGGCACTTGGCGTCGTGAAGCTGCGACTGGCAGCACTTGGTGTCGTGGAGCTGCAACTGGCGGCACTTGGCGTCGTGAATCTGCTACTGGCACTTGGCGTCGTGAAGCTGCTACTGGCACTTGGCGTCGTGAAGCTGCTACTGGCACTTGGCGTCGTGAAGCTGCTACTGGCACTTGGCGTCGTGGAGCTGCGACTGGCGGCACTTGGCGTCGTGGAGCTGCGACTGGCGGCACTTGGCGTCATGGAGCTACGACTGGCGGCACTTGGCGTCGTGGAGCTACGACTGGCGGCACTTGGGTTTGCCGTGGTGCAGGTTCTGGAACTTGCCGGGGTGCAGGTACTGGAGCTTGCCATGGTGCAGGTACTGGAGCTTGCCGTGGTGCAGGTACTGGAGCTTGCCGTGGTGCAGGTACTGGAGCTTGACGTGGTGCCGGTACTGGAGCTTGGCGTGGTGCAGGTACTGGAGCTTGGCGTGGTGCAAGTACTGGAGCTTGGCGTGGTGCAGGTACTGGAACTTGGCGTGGTAGAACTTGGCGTGGTAGAACTTGGCATGGTGGAGCTTGGCATGGTGAAACCTGGCATGGTGAAACTTGGCATGGTGCTAGCCTTGAAGCCAAAAGGGGTGCTAGCCTTGAAGCAGGAGCTAGCCTTGGAGCAGGTGCTAGCCTTGGTTTTGGCGGAGGTGGCCTAGCTGGGGGTTGCGGCTTGGCAGGCCGAAGAACAGGTGGTGGTGGCCGGGCCGGAGGTTGCTGCCTGGCTGGGTGCAGCTGAGTCACCCCACTAGCCCCCCCCTCAAGGAGCGAATACCAGACGTGCTCTCTTTAGGGGTGGGTAGAGGGAGGTCAGGAGGGGGATAGAACCCTCCCCTTTGAACTGTCCAAAATGTCTTTCATATTTCCCCACCTGGGTTTGTGTGGGTGGAAAAAAAGAAAAATCTTGTAACGTGGGTGGGGCTTGAGTCCTGGGGGCCGGAGCATGACATTTGGATGACCTGGATTGACTAGCTCTAATTTTCAGAAACATGTCTTGATAATGTTTAATCATGGAATTAGAGTCCTGTCTTGGAGGAGGCTGACAACAAAAAGAGTTCAGAAAAAAAAAATCTTTATCCATGACATCATCCGCAGGCGGCGGCGTGACGTCATCCTGCAGCAGCCGGGCTGGCAGCAGCCTGTTTCCGCCCGGAGGAGGAGGAGTTTGCGGGAGCGACGCGTCCTGTCCGCTCGGAGAAGCCTTTCCTGACTGCCTCCGTCTTTGCCGACGCTTCTGGCACCGGGGCGACGCGACACACGGAGCCGATTGGCACTAGCTTGCCGCCAGGACCCCACATTAGATCCCGACGCTCCCCGGAGAAATGGCGGAGCGTTTCGGCTTCCATGGCGCGCAGAACCTCCGTCTCCAAGTCGCTTGCGGGAAAACGATTTGCTGGCGACATTCTGTCAGGACATGAACTATGATGCAGCTTACTGGGAGGCTTTCGCAGCTTGCTGCGAGGAATGTTTTCCCGTGGTGCAAACGGACTTGACTGGACAAGGCTTGCAGGTAAATACATGATTTAATTATTTACTAAAAAGGTACCAAACAAAAGGCGCTCACAGTGGAGGAACAAAACTAACACATGGGCAGAAACTATGAACATGAAACAAAAACACTTACGGTGACGTGAGCAGAGCAGCATGAACTATGAATAAATAGAGCATGATAATGTCACCAGAGTATCAAGAGTAATCAAGAGTACTAACAATGTCAATGTCGCCAGGCCGACTACCTGGCAACTACAGGCTTAAATAGTCATGTCATGATTGACAACAGGTGCGTGTGTCCGAACACCAGCAGCAGGTGAAAATCATGCCACCATGGCAACCAAAACAAACAAGAGTGCATCAAAAAACAGGAACGTTTGGAGTTCAAAACCGAAAATAACAAAAAACAAGATCCAGACCATAAAACATGACAAGTTTTGCTAGTTTTTAGCTTTGTAAAGGGTATTTCAACAAGTAAACAGTACAGTAGGTACTTGATTTATATATATGGAATGCCCGTAAGGGTATTCTAGTAGAATATGCAGAGATAAGATGTGTCAATATTAAAATATTACCGTATTTTACGCACTATAAAGCGCACCGGATTATAAGGCGCACCTTCAATGAATGGCATATTTCAAAACTTTGTTCATGTATAAGGCGCACCGGATTATAAGGCGCACCTATGCATCCATTAGATGGAGCTGCGCTAAAGGGAATGTCAACAAAACAGTCAGATCCGTCAGTCAAACTTTATTAATAGATTACAAACCAGCGTTCTGACAACTCTGTTCACTCCCAAAATGAATAAACAGCTGATTTATTATTTTCCCCGAGGTAAAGTCAGTGACGTGGTGTTTTGTTTATCTTTTAACAACAGCAAGGTATAACATGTTGTGCAAAATTTATATCACATAGTGGAGGGGAACTTTTCCCTGAGTCAATAAACACGTAAAAAAAAGTGATACTGTTACGGTAAATCAAACGTTAGTGCAATCACAATATAGTAACACTCCAAATAGTGCAGAGCGATAACAATATCAATAACTCAACGTTGCTCAAACGTTAATGTCACACAACACAACACACAAAATAAACATGTAAAGCTCACTTTATGAAGTTATTCCTCATCCACGAATCCCTCGAATTCTTCTCCTTCAGTGTCCGAATTAAACAGTTGGGCGAATACAGCATCCAACATCCAATTCCGTCTCGTCGAAGTCGTCATTAATGGAGTCAGTGTCGCTGCTGCTCTATTCCCGTGTTCTACTGCGTGACTGATCGTCTTAAGTTTAAACTCTGCGTCGTAAGTGTGTCTCTTAATAGGAGCCATTTTGGCGTCTTTACATAAACAAACTAATGGAAATCCAAACGGCACGCCTCGTGCAGTCATATATCCCAGCATGAACCGCGCCCTTCTTCTTCTTCTACGGGGGCGGCTGCTTACCGTAGAAGAAGAACTTCTTCTTCTACGGGGGAAAATGAAGTCAGCGGCTGCTTACCGTAGTTGCGATTGATTGATTGATTGAAACTTTTACCTGTTGGAGGCTCAATATTGGTCCATATATAAGGCGCACCGGATTATAAGGCGCACTGTCAGCTTTTGAGGTTTTTAGGTGCGCCTTATAGTGCGGAAAATCCGGTACTTGAAATACATTTTTGGCAGCAATAAAGTGGCCGTTTGGGTAGATATTTGTTCTAAAAAGGGTATTTCAACAAGTAAACAGTACAGTAGGTACTTGATTTTGATATATGTAATGTCCATAAGGGTATTCTAGTAAAATATGCAGAGATGGGATGTGTCAGTATCAAAATATTACTTGAAATCAATTTTTGGCAGCAGCAAAGTGGTTGTTTTGGTATATTTTAGCTTTGTAAAAGGTATTTCTACAAGTAAACAGCACAGTAGGTACTTGATTTATATCAGTGACGTGCGGTGAACTATACACCAGGTGAGGCAAAGATAATTTTGGAGGTTTTTTTTCCTTCTTTTTTTTTTACTTAATATCATATGTGTAGCTCTAATCATTAGGTTGCACATTAGAATAACAAGAAAAAGAAGGGATTTATTTGCTTTCATAAAAACATTATCATAATGATATTATGATGTGATAAATGCGTCCAAAAAGTATTTGATAAAGTTGTTATTAAATACTTTTTGGTCCCATTTGGTTTTAACAAAATAAATCAAGTATTGTGAGTGTATCTTACCTTTCTGTACTTGTATCTGAAGCAGCAATAGCTATCCTCCATGAAAACCTACTTTGTATGATCACATTCATTTTGTCTTAAAGTCCAGTTTAGAGAAGTATTTCATCTTGGATACAGTATATAATCCTCCATATTGGCAGACACATTCATTTGATTTAATGTTATTGCAAGCAATTAAACAATATTTTTGAATCTGACAAAACACACCCACAAACGCTGGTTTACTCTAATAAAAATGCCATGTTTGTTATAAATACAGTTTTGAAAAAAAGGAAAAAAAAGCTTGTCTTCCGCTGGAGAGACATGTGTCTGCTCGGACGTCTTCTAGTGTGGCGAGTCAGAGTACTGCTAGCTTGTTGTCACTTATTCTGCAGCCGAGTAGTCGCAAGAATGATCCCTGGGATCACTAGCGCCCTCTACCACCATGAGGCGGGAGAACTGCGTGCCTCACCCAGTGCGTCTTCGCAGCCGTTTTATGATTGCTCAGCACAAGAAATACGTTACACACATACAGTTGTTGACAAAATACACTGTACATTATATACCTCAGCTAACTAAACTATGGAAATGTATAATATAATTCATATAGCAATACGGTCTCACTGCACAGCAGGCCAGCAGTTAGCCGAGTCATTGCGCAATCCATGGTGAGGCTCAACTGGCTGCTGACTCACCGCAAGTCTCTTCTCAGTATTTGAACGGCAAATGTGAAAATTCAGCGATTTTGAATAAAAATAATCTAAAACTGGTGAAGTTAAATGGAAAATAACTTTATAGTATAATCACTGCATACATATAACAATTTAATAATTTTTTTTTCTTTTTACATTTTTTTTCTTTCCATGATAGCACGTGAGGCCCCGCCTCACCTGCCTCCTCTGACTGCACGTCACTGATTTATATTTATGTAATGCTAATGAGGGTATTCTAGTAAAATACGCGTGTGCAAATATGCGATGTGTAAATATCAAAATATTACGTCAAATCACTTTTTGTCAGGCAATATTACATTTAATGACAATTTTACATAAATGAATACATCCAAACACGTTGTACATATTTATTATGTGCAGGAAGAAATAGCAGTTACAATTGTGTGTGTATCTTCCAAACAAGAGAGAGGTTTTATCACATCAACATCGGACTAACAACACTCCTTTAAATCTCATCAATACCACAGAAGAGGCAAACTGTCATTTTGCGGGCACGATAAAGTCTTAAATAATGTCAAACACATAGCAGTACAATAACCAGGAAGATAAAGTGTTTGTCTTACACCTAGTAATCCGCTGTGGACAGACCAAGCCAAAAATGCAGGTTCAGCGAGTGCTGCGCGCCCTCACGAAAGAAATACATTTTTGGCAGGCATTCACATTTTGCCACAACACCCATAAAGGGACATGGGGGAAAGTCCTAGTTGGAAATACAGTCGAATTAACTTCTTAACTGTCATTTTCACACAGACCTCAAACCATCCGCACGCATCCAATGCTTTCTGTCCCTTTAGGGGCTCCGTAAGAAACTATCTCGAGCGCACGAGAAACTTTTGGGTGAGCACGAGATAGTTCCTCGTGCGCACAAGATATCTAAAAAAAAAATTAATTGTTTAATCTAAAGCATAATATTTTGTTTAATCACTCTAATGTGCATAGTGTCAACATGTTATTAGCATGTGGCTATTTCATACTTGCCAACCTTGAGCCCTCCGATTTCGGGAGGGAGGGAGGGGAGGTGTGGTCCCGGGGGGGCGTGGTTGGGGGCGTGGTTAAGAGTGGAGAAGTATATTTACAGCTAGAATTCACCAAGTCAAGTATTTCATATATATATATATATATATATATATATATATATATATATATATATATATATATATATATATATATATATATATATATATATATATATAAGAAATACTTGACTTTCAGTGAATTCTAGCTATATATATATATATATATATATATATATATATATATATATATATATATATATATATATATATTTATATATATATATATATTTATTTTATTATATATATATACATATATATATATAAATAAGAAAAATATTTGAATTTCAGTGTTCATTTATTTACGCATATACACACACATAACACTCATCTACTCATTGTTGAGTTAAGGGTTGAATTGTCCATCCTTGTTCTATTCTCTGTCACTATTTTTCTAACCATGCTGAACACCCTCTCTGATGATGCATTCTGCTTCGTCTCCTTGTTGTGTGCGCAGTTGTGCACTCTTTAAAAGTCGTAGATGTTATTGTCACATATGCATGTACAGTAGATGGCAGTATTGTCCTGTTTAAGAGTGTCACAGCATTGCTGTTTACGGCAGACGAACTGCTTTACGGACGTGAAAACAGGCTGTCGACACGTCACTCAGGTCCGCATGAATTTCGGGAGATTTTCGGGAGAAAATTTGTCCCGGGAGGTTTTCGGGAGAGGCGCTGAATTTCGGGAGTCTCCCGGAAAATCCGGGAGGGTTGGCAAGTATGGGCTATTTTTCTTGTATTTGTTGGTTCTACGCTAAAAACTCACTCCTGTCCTCTTACTTGAATGAGTTATCTTCGGTGTGCAAAAATGAATAACAGAGATGTACCAATACACAGTTTGAGCAGTTCAGTAGGTGTAATATTAAAAAAAGATGAGTTTTTTTTTTAAAGTTACAACAAACAAATAGCACTGGGTTTGATGGAGTGAGCCATAAATGGTCATAAGGTGGACAGACAAGGTTAATATCTAAATGTGATTTGTTTGGAATGTATTGGAGGAGGCTCATGCAGGCACCTAATAAGTTAACCTTGCAATAAGTGGATTAGAAATTGAAGCCGCCTTGGCCCCGTCTGCAGCAAATCTGTTGTAAGTGGAGATGATAATTAGACACTATCATTCCTGATACTGACATTATGCAAGTAGAGACTTAAATTGATCCAGAAGTTACGGCGCATTGAGGATAAAATAAAAAACAAACAAACACCCACACAGGTTGTGTGGTAATGAAAGAATAAATGTAGAGTACATGTTTGTGTAAGTGCACCGGTACAGTAAATGCGTACCTGGCCGCAAGGCAGAGTCTAATTACAGGTAATGACAGAAGAGTCCAACGAGGAAAATTCTTTCTATCTGGTTCCCAGAGACGTGTGCATCAAACCGCACGGCGAGGTCCAACGCGGCGAACACGCCCAGAGTACTTAGCCCACGGTCATTCTGGCACGTTCTCAGAAGACAAAAGACAAGTCGTATCAGCAATGCAAAACGTCCCTCGGGTCACAACTCATCAGTGGAATACCGACGTCGCTGCGAGGCTGATGAGCTTGTGTAACTTTAACTCTTTCCTGCCCTCCAACGCGAGGACTTGACCTCATAGGAGCGCGATGAGCTGCCACGGCTACATCCCTAGCTACATCGCGCTTTAAGTATCTTTTGAAAAACTTAGAACAATTTTTTTTTTTTACAAAACATTTTAGATAGCATATTCTTCGTGTTTTTTTTTACCTCAAAGGCTGACTTTTATTGGTGTTGTACTTTTGGCCATCATTTGTGTTACTATTCTTTCTATGAAGGAGAAATATAACCTCAGACAAAAATGTAACTTAAAACATTTGTATGCACGTACAACACTTAAAACCTTTAGTATATCAGTAAGTAGAAATACATTATGGAATGGATTATATTTTTAACCCTTTGAAGGCTTTTTGAATAAATTACGTAACAGTTCTCAGTTTGTGAAACATTGTACAATATCAGTTATTGTACTAATTTAAACCTGTGACATCATCTAAACACTAAGTGTCAAAGTCAAGGCCCGAATTAATCATCTATGGCCCCTGGGATGATATTTGATTAGTATTAGAACCGGCCCGCAGGCCACAGCCACCTGCTGCTGTTTTGCACGCACTAATACTCCATCAGTGTTGGAGCTAGAAATTTTCAAAATGGGATTCCAGGAACCGCATCAAGTCATTAAAACGGTACATTTTTGGGGTCCCACTTTTTTGTAACCGTTTCGAAAACAAATGATAAATGTATGCATTATCATGCTATATCTCACATTCTATATTGTGTTTTGGAATAAGGTTGTCATAAACGTTACTTAATTCATTAAAAAAAATAATACAAAAGAAAACAAATGTTTATGCTTAATGTATTCAGTTCTAAACATTCATTCACCAACGTTGACCTCGGCACTCTGACCCCGTATCTCAGCGACTGTGTCACAAACCTGGGGGTAAAGTTCGACTCAGATTTTAAATTCGAAAAACAAATCAGCAGCGTCGTTCAAAAAAGCTTTTATCAATCACGCCAAATAGCGAAAGTGAAACCGCTTCTATCAGGACATGATCTCGAGAAATTAATCCACGCCTTTATCTTGACTCGTCTTGACTACTGCAACGCCCTGTATGTAGGCATTAGCCAGGCCTCCCTCGCCCGCCTGCAGCTCGTGCAGAACTCTGCTGCTCGTCTGCTAACACAGACCCGCAGACGTGAGCACATCACCCCTATATTAGCGTCCCTTCACTGGCTCCCTGTGCGTTATCAAATCAATTTTAAACTCCTTTTATTTGTTTTTAAATGTCTAAACAACCTCGTGCCAACCTATCTCTCCGACTTCCTTCAGCCTTACTGCCCCACCCGATCCTTAAGATCAGCCGATCAGCTGCTGTTGACGGTCCCTGACACAAGGCTGAAGCTTAGAGGTGACAGAGCTTTCGCCGCTGCTGCTCCCAAGCTCTGGAACGACCTATCTCTGAGTATTAGACAAGCCTCCTCTCTTCCTGTTTTCAAATCTCTCTTAAAAACATACTTTTATTCCATGGCTTTTAACACTGAGTGATATCCATCCTGCAATGGCGCCCCATAATACACATGCTGTGAACCTGTTTTTATGTTTTTATGTTTTTATTTATTCTATTTTATTTATTTATTTTTTATCGTGTTTTGTTTGTGTTGTCTTGTGTTTGCTTGGTACTCGTATTATCTTTTAACCTGCCCATTGTACAGCACTTTGGCTACCCCTGTGGTAAATTTTAAATGTGCTTTATAAATAAAGTTGATTTGATTTGATTTGACTTTCTTCTTTCCTTCATGGATCTAAACTTTACCGCTGCCGGTAGTTTTTTCTATATTTTTATTGTAATATTTTCAGAATGTGTTTGTTCTATTTTTGGCCAAAGTAAGACAGAGAAAACAATCTGAAGTTGTCTTTATTTTTTTAGTTTTAATGCCATGATTTTACTAGTCCGGCCCGCGTGTGCACAGATTTTCCTCCATGTGGCCCCTGAGCTAAAATGAGTTTGACACCCATTCTAACCCTTTTGAAGGCCTTTTGAGGTTTTTGAGACCAAAATGTTTTTCCTATTTTTTAGGACTAACGATTATTGAGAAATATGAGCAAAAAATTTAACAATTATTTGAAATCCAACATGTTTTTATGCCCTTCAAAAGCTTCCTTTTTGGCTTTGAATATAATTGATTATCCCCAGAGGGTTAAGTGTTAAATTGAGTAAGATTTATGTATTACATGTATTATATTTGTCTTACTTTTTATTATTATGAATAAATATGTTATTAATACAAAGATATTCACCAAGTGGGACTTCTGTTTCCGGAGTAAGGGTGACATACAGTAGCTAACACAATCATCTCATCTTGGTGCTACTATATCTTCACCGCGAAAATCAAGTTGACCAACTTTTGGCTGGACAACTTTTTGATGGACTTCATCTTCAGATGCTGCCTCATCAATAATACATCCCCACATTGGTGAGACTTAGACGTGAGTGATGTCAAGAGGCCACAGCGGGACATTGCATCGGACTCTACGCAGCTCTTCACTATCAACTATCAGTAGCAGTCCAGCCAAAGTGGAGATGAACTTTTGATTCCTTTCATCTCTGACATAAATAACATAGCTTTGGCTTGAGCGATGTGGAATAACAACACGGGAAAGACATTGCTAACATGGACTGCTAACAACAAAGCTAATGATCATAGCTCTGACTGTTGACCAAGTTTTTGCCGATTTATGAGCGTGGTTTTAGCACATGGAAGCCCACTTCTAACTTAGAGGAATAACTATAATTGTGATTAAGTATTTCCACGTTGTAGCCATGTTTTCGTGGCCAAGCGACGGCCATAGCAATGATGCTTGGAGGATCCTGCGGGCTAAGGGCGAGAACTGCTCAGTGGCCTTGTGGTTAGAGTGTCCGCCCTGAGCTCGGTAGGTCGTCAATTCAAACCCCAGCCGAGTCATACCAAAGACAATAAAAATGGGACACATTACCTCCCTGCTTGGCACTCAGCATCAAAGGTTGGAATTGGGGGGTTAAATCACCAAATGATTCCCGAGCGCGGCCACCGCTGCTGCTCACTGCTCTCCTCACCTCCCAGGGGATGGAAAAAGGGGATGGGTCAAATGCAGTGGATAATTTCACCACACCTAGTGTGTGTGACTATATTTTACTTTTTACTTTACTGTGGTCTATAGTAGATCGCACTTATGGCTACTATGTTGGGTAAAATGAGTGTTATTGTGTGTTTAGAGGGCTCTAATTATGTACAAAAATGTATTCAGAAGATTGTAAATCATTTTTACATGCTCTAACTATGAAAATATTAGATTTATTAATAATGATCATACTTCGCGAAAAATAGTTTATTAGGGTCCGGCCTGGAACCGATTAGCCACAATAAATATGGAGTGAAATTACTGCCAAAACTCCACAAACACAAACAAATATATTTTCTCACACCCAACGATTTCCAGCACGTAAAAAAAAAATATTCAGAAGTACAAAAACAATTTTCTTCAATTAAAAAACAATGCAAAACAATGGCAGACAGAAGGGGGGGAAACAAGCTCAACCTGTAAGTTTCCACTCTCTTCTGTCCACCATTTTACTCCCCACCATCCCTTCTTTGTTACTTTTGGCAGACGCAATGCGCAAATAACGGCATCTGATTGACTCAGCAGCTCCACCCGTCGTTGTAGACTGCAAATTACAGGTGCTCTGAGTGCAAGTGGGTGGATCAAGCACAGTGAAATATTTCTTGCAAAAAATAGTTTCTATACTTGCAAATCTCTTTTTTATTATTAAATAAAATAGTTTTTATATTTGCGAATTGTTTCTTTTACTTGCAGAAAATATTTGTTTCTTTATTCGCGAATCGTTCTTTACTTGCAAAAAATAGTTATTTTTTTACGTCCAAATATTTTTTTTTATTTGAAAAAAACTAAACGTTTTTTATTAACCAATCGTCAGTCGAGAGTAAAATAATTTTTGGCTGTTTGTGGTGTTTCTGCACTAATTTCACTGTGCTGTAGTATCCAAATACACATCTCAGTGAGTCTTTTGCACTTTTTTTTCTTTTGTTCTGACAGTGAGTAAGTCGCAAAAGTTCACAAAGGTTACACCACTGGACACCTAATTAGGTACACCCACATCATCTAATGTTGGGGTGTCAAACATACGGCCCGAGGGTCGGATCAGGCCCGCGAACAGGTTTTAGCCGGCCCGCAGGATGAGTTTGCTAAGTATAAAATTTAACCTGAAATTTTTTAATGAAAGAAACAGCTGTCCTAAATGTGTCCACTTGATGTTGCAATAGCAATTCTTTGTATCTTAGACAAGTCTAAGTCTAAGATACAAGATAATCTAAGAATTGCAATTCTTTGTATCTTTTTAGATGATGCTGCATATGTACAAAATAAAGCACATGTTTAATAAGTACATAAATAACATACTGTAATTGAAATAGATTGAAAATTAACACCAATGAGTTGACTGATGAACATTATCACATTATTTATTCAGAAAATATAAATAACGACAAATAAAGTATATATACTATTAACCGCAACAGGTAATTGTAAAAAAAAACAACCCAACAACATTATGATTTGTACACTTTCAGTAGGTGCTTGTTCTATTTTTAAACAAAGAAAACAACCTGAAGTTGTCTTTATTTTTAAGTTATCGTGCTGTGATTTTACCAGTCCGGCCCACTTGGGTGTAGATTTTTCTCCACTTGGCCCCCGATATAAAATGAGTTTGACACCCCCAAACTAATGGCAAGATGTATTTAAAAAGGTTTGATTGATGCTATCAAACATGTATTAGTTCAACAATATTTTTATGATTGTGCTCGCAGGTGTACCTAATGAAGTGTCCAGCGAGTGTGACTTTCATGTTGCGTAAGCCCTCACATCGTCGTTCAAACACACGGAGGCCATTATTAAAAGCACTGAAATGTGTCAGACCAATCCGACTTTAGCGGCCCTGGCGGCAGCGGCAGATGTTCAATTTACGCGAGTGCACACGGGACAACGATCCAGGTTTTGTGCGGCGTTCCAGAGGAAGGAATCTTCAAAAGAACATGGTCAAGTCACAATCCCTGTGTCGCGGGCCGATTCAGCCCCTTTCTGCCTGCCGTCAGAGAGGGGATTAACTTGTCAAAATGTGGGTCCTGGTCCAGACTGCTCCTTTCAGAGGATCTTCCCCAGTCTGATCTGCTGCGCTGCTAATAGTTGCGGCTCAAAGGCTAGCGGGGAAGAACAGAGGAGGGGGGGCTTTAGGATCACTTTACCTGGATTCGGCAGTGTGGCGCTGGTGGATTAGTGCCCCAGGTCCCAGTAGCACGCTAGTCTGCAAACACGCCTGCAGTGTGCAGGTGGAAACACACGTGCATGTCCGCAAGTCTGTGTGCACAGTGGCTGGTGAATACACACAAAGGCGAAACGATATAAGAACGTTAGCATTTTTATGACGCTTGGATAGACTTCAGAGTAGTCAGTGTACAGCTTGTATAGCAGTATAGTGTTACTATCCCCGGAAAATAAGTCAACACACAGTCATTAAATATCTGGCAACACAAGTGAGTAGCAAGATAATTGTGTCTTCTTTATAGTCAAGTCTGGCGGTGCAAGCGCGCACGAGTGACAACTCTGAACGGAGCTGCGGTTCATTTTGAAAAATATACATTTCCACACGTACTTTGATATGTGATGCAATGGCATTGGAAAACTGGGCCGCATTGTAGTTTTTATACTATAGAAAGTAAACTTGGTTGTACTTCAGAGTAGTCAGTGTACAGCTTGTATAGCAGTATAGTGTTACTATCCCCTGAAAATAAGTCAACACACAGGCATTAAATATCTGGCAACACAAGTGAGGAGCAAAATAATTGTGTCTTCTCTATAGTCAAGCCTGGCGGTGGCAGCGGGCACGAGTGCTGCCGAGCCTGGACAGAGTTTTTGGAAAATATACATTTCAACGCGTACTTTGATATGTGATGCAATGGAAAACTGGGCCACATTGTAGTTTTTATACTATAGAAAGTAAACTTGGTTGTACTTCAGAGTAGTCAGTGTACAGCTTGTATAGCAGTATAGTGTTACTGTCCCCTGAAAATAAGTCAACACACAGTCATTAAATATCTGGCAACACAAGTGAGTAGCAAGATAATTGTGTCTTCTCTATAGTCAAGTCTGGCGGTGGCAGCGCGCACGAGTGCTGCCGACCCTGGACGCAGCTTTTTGGAAAATATAAATTTCAACACATACTTTGATATGTGATGCAATGGCATTGGAAAACTGGGCCGCATTGTAGTTTTTATACTATAGACAGTAAACTTGGTTGTGCTTCAGAGTAGTCAGTGTACAGCTTGTATAGCAGTATAGTGTTACTATCCCCTGAAAAAAAGTAAACACACAGTCTTGAATATCTGGCAACACAAGTGAGTAGCAAGATAATTGTGTCGTCTCTATAGTCAAGCCTGGCAATGAAAGCGCGCACGAGTGCCGACTCTGAAAGGAGCTGCGGTTCATTTTGGAAAATATACATTTCAACGCGTACTTTGATATGTGATGCAATGGAAAACTGGGCCGCATTGTAGTTTTCATACTATAGAAAGTAAACTTGGTTGTACTTCAGAGTAGTCAGTGTACAGCTTGTATAGCAGTGTAGTGTTACTATCCCCTGAAAATAAGTCAACCCACAGTCATTAAATATCTAGCAACACAAGTGAGTAGCAAGATAATTGTGTCTTCTCTATAGTCAAGCCTGGCGGTGGCAGCGCGCACGAGTGCTGCCGACACTTAACGGAACTGCGGTTCAATTTGAAAAATACACGTACTTTGATATGTGATGCAATGGAAAACTGGGCTGCATTGTAGTGTTTAAACTATAGAAAATAAACTTGGTTATACTTCAGAGTAGTCAGTGTACAGCAGTATGGATTTATTGGAGTGAATTAAAGTGAATTATATTTATATAGCGCTTTTCACGAGAGAATCAAAATGCTTTACAAAGTGAAACCCATTATCTACATATTTAGGCTACATTTGAGCCAGTGTGGGTGGCGCTGGGAGCAGGACACAACAGCAGTGACTTGGATGGCGAACGCGGGGATCGAACCTGGAACCCTTAAGATGATGGCAAGTCCGCTCTACCGGCCGAGCAAGCCATTTACGGTACTATCCATAAAAAATAAGTAAGTACACATTAAGTATCGTGTAGATATCTGGCAACACACACAAGTAGTAAAACATTTCTGCTCGTCTATAGTCAAGCATGGTGGTGGTAGCGTGCACGAGTGCTGCCAGCACGGAAGGGAGCTGCGGTTCATTTTGGGAAAGATACATTTCAACATGTACTTTGACATGTGACGCATTTCCGTTGGAAAACTGGGCCGCATGGTAGTTTCCATACAATAGAAAGTCAACTTTGATATGCAGTATAGATTTACTATCCACTGAAAAGGAGTCAACACACAGCCAGTAGTAATCAGGGGTGCCCAAACTTTTTGCCTCCATGGGCCAAAGTGAAAATGCGTTTTTGATTGATTGAAACTTGTATTAGTAGATTGCACAGTACAGTACATATTCCGTACAATTGACCACTAAATGGTAACACCCGAATAAGTTTTTCAGCTTGTTTAAGTCGGGGTCCACGTTAATCAATTCATGGTATTCATTAGTCCGCGGGCCAATTCACAGTATTTTAAACATACAGCAGCACCATGAGTGAAGTGTTTAGACCAGGGGTGTCCAAAGTATAGCCTGTAGTTTTAAACAGCCCGCGTCACAATCGTTAAGCATTTTATTATTAGCATGCTAACTTTTTAACCAATTTTGCAGTTATTTGACATATGATACCTGTTAGCATGCCATTGTTAGTACGCTAGCTTCCTTTTTTATTTTTTTAAGCTAATTTTGTATGTTTAGACACACCTTGGTCATATTTTGGTACTTGATGTATGCTAACGTTAGCATGCTACTGTGGCATTTTAAACAAATTTGTCAGGTACACACATCAGAATAATACATTTTAGTACTTGACACATTTTACAGTTAGCATTTTAGCTTGCTAACATTAGCATAGTTGCTATTTTAGCTAATTCTAATGGTAATTCGTAGTTTATATTTAGGTATTTCATTAATGCAAACTGCAAGCATGTTATTGTTAGCATGTTAGTATAGTGCCTTTTTCTTTTGGCTCATTTTACTTCTACTATTTTGCCAGTATAAATATGTAGGACATTTGGGAAACCACCATTTGGTGGGCCAAACAAAATGACTTGACGGGCCAAATTTGGCCCCTGCACCCCAATTTGGCTCCTGGGCCCCAATTTAGGCAACGCTGGTTTAAATGGTCGCCAACACAAGTGAGTAGCAAGGTAACTGTGTCTTGTTGACAGTCAAGCATGGCGGTGGTAGTGTGCACGAGTGCTGCCGGCTGCGGTTTAGTGTTTGGGAAAGATGGACTGTGACATTGTGAAGCATTGACATTCGTAACTGGGCAGCATGGTAGTTTTTAATTACAATATATCTTGTCAAGGAATAATACCATAGAAATGAATGCACTTTAGAGTAGTCTGTGTAAAGCTTGTATAGATTTACTTCTATGCACTGGAAATTAATCGACACACAGTCATTATTGTCTCAATAAGTGGTTCTCAAACAGTTGTACGTGCACCACTAGTGGTATGCAGGCTCCATCTAGTGGTATGCCAAAGAATCACTTAAAGTGCAGTGTTTTATTTTCCTATATTCAAACACGGTGTTACTGTTCAAACTGTGTGTAATTTTACAGTGGCCAAAATATTAAATACAATTGTTAAATAGAACATCTGCATTGTTTTTAATGCATACTTGGGCCTGTTATGCTACTGTATTGTATTGTTGGTCATTATGATGGTGCATGGAAAACCAAGTTTTTTTCTGAGGTGGCACTTGGTGAAAAAAGTTTAAGCACTACTGCTCTAAATGGTTGGTGACACAAGTGATTAGCAATTTGTCAAGCATGGTGGTGGTAGCATGCACAAGTGCTGTCGGGACGAGGGAGCTGCGGTTCATTGAGGGGAAAAATAGGTTCAAACATGTACTGTGGCATTGTGAAGTGGTGGGAGTTTTCCAACACGATACTGATTCCAACAAGGTGATTGGTCAATTAGGTCTCCTGCACACCTAAACCCAACAACACCTGTTGGACATCCTCACATGGAAGGTGTACGAGTGCAAGGTGTGTAACATTCACCAACTCCACCAGTGACGTCTTCATGGAGGAGTGGAAGAGGATTCCAGTAACAATGTGTGCAGCTATGCTCAATTCCACGTCCAAGAGGGTTAAGGCAACGCAAGATAACAAATGTGATCACCCTCAATATTCACATTTCAATTTAGACATCCTGTGATGTAGAATAATTTGAGTTGCCAGATATTTAAACAATAAATGTTGTGTGTTGACTCAATTTCAGTAGATATAATAATATAATGCTACACAAGCTGTACATCGACTACTTTAAAGTATATCCATTGCTATAGTATAAGATATACTGCAATAAAAACGTCACAAAGTACATGTTGGAATTTATCTTTCCTAAAAATGAACTGCAAATGGGGGCTGGCAGCATCCGTAGTACATAATAATTCAATAATTTAAAGGGGAACTGCACTTTTTTGGGAATTTTGCCCATCGTTCACAATCATTATGAAAAACATGACGATGGATGTTTTTTTTTTTTGCATTCTAAATATTAAATAAATGTGATCAAAAGTCTGCTTACAATGGAGTCTATGGGAGTCGCTCTATTCCGCCTATAAAGTATTTAAAAAAACATCCAAACACCTTCATTAAGGTTTTATATACATGATATAGGTATATATGTAATGTAGTAACAGGCACATTTATAATATTTAATATTTACATATTTTGATCATTTTAAGCATACGTGGCGCATTCATTTAAGAAACACATCACGTTTGCTTTTTTTTATTAAATTTTTGACAACATAAATGATTTTAACACACTGCGGACTTTACGAGAGCCAACAAACATAATAAAACATCACTTACTGTATAATGTCTTCTGTCATTGGGATGCCCATTCTTCCCATTTAGGTGAAGAATGACTCATAATGAAGAATGACTCATAATCCTCGTGAAGAAACGGGGGCGGGCAGAAAGCGTCTTTTCGTGTCGTTCTTGCCATTTCCGGGCCCTAAATGGTTGCAATGTGTCCCAACTTTTCGGAATAACTACTCAGACATCTTCTGTGCAGGTGAGATGCATAATTTATGATCTACAAAAAACTTCCAGGGAGCAAGGAAGCAGCAGAACACTGAATGATGTAAACATTGGGACACACGGAAGTGAGCACGGCGCCGCTATAAATAGTTTGTCTGCGTTAGTGCTTATAATAACAATATCACTAATACTTGGCGCTTTTTGAATGGTTATTTATTTGATTTTATGGGCGAAATAGAGAACCTCCTATTGACTTTTATTTCCGTTTATTTACAAGTTAGAGTGCTTTAAAAAAATCCATCCGTCTGTCTTTCATAATGATTGTGAACGATAGGCAAAATTCCACAAAAGTGCAGTTCCTCTTTAAGATCAAGACACAGTAAGTTGAATGATGCGGTCACGTTTGTTACTGGATACTTTGTAATATGCTTCTGCCCTGCAGACTTTGTATACGTAAGCAACATGGAACTCTAATTGTTTGATACTTTTGTGTTTTTACGTTTATATTGATTGCTACAATATTGTTCAATTAGGGACACTACTCAGTGGCCTAGTGCAGCGTTTTTCAACCTTTTTTGAGCCAAGGCACATTTTTTCCGTTGAAAAAAATGCGGAGGCACACCACCAGCAGAAATCATTAAATAACTAAACTCTGTTGACAGTAAAAAGTCGTTGTCGCAATTGTTGGATATGACTTTAAAGCATAACCAACCATGCATCACTATAGCTCTTGTCTCAAAGTAGGTGTACTGTCACCACCTGTCACATCACACCCTGACTTATTTGGACTTTTTTGCTGTTTTCCTGTGTGTAGTGTTTTAGTTCTTGTCTTGCGCTCCTATTTTGGTGTTTTTTTCTCTTTTTTTGGTATTTTCCTGTAGCAGTTTCGTGTCTTCCTTTGAGCGATTTTTCCCGCATCAACTTTGTTTTAGCAATCAAGAATATTTCAGTTGTTTTTATCCTTCTTTGTGGGGACATTGCTGATTGTTACGTCATGTTCAGATGTACATTGTGGACGCCGTCTTTGCTCCACAGTAAGTCTTTGCTGTCGTCCAGCATTCTGTTTTTGTTTACTTTGTAGCCAGTTCAGTTTTAGTTTCGTTCTGGATAGCCTTCCCTAAGTTCCACTGCCTTTTCTTAGGGGCACTCACCTTTTGTTTATTTTTGGTTTAAGCATTAGACACCTTTTTACCTGCACACTGCCTTTCGCTTTTTCTGACATCAATAAAGCAATTAGCTACTGGCTGCCACCTACTGCCATGGAAGAGTATTACACGGTTACTCTGCCGAGCTCTAGACAGCACCGACACTCAACAACAACACATTATTAGCAGACTATAATCACTGGTTTGCAAAATTTTTTTTAACCCAAATAGGTGAAATTAGATAATCTCCCACGGCACACCTGACGGTATCTCACGGCACACTAGGGTGCCGCGGCACAGTGGTTGAAAAACACTGGCCTAGTGGTTAGAGTGTCCGCCCTGAGGTCGGTAGGTTGTGAGTTCAAACCCCGGCCGAGTCATACCAAAGACTATAAAAATGGGACCCATTACCTCCCTGCTTGGCACTCAGCATCAAGAGTTGCAATTGGGGGTTAAATCACCAAAAATGATTCCCGGGCACGGCCACCGCTGCTGCTCACTGCTCCTCACACCTCCCAGGGGGTGATCAAGGGTGATGGGTCAAATGCAGAGAATAATTTCGCCACAGTACTTTAACTTTAACTTATGTTTAGCTTGTGTGTTATTGTGTGCTGAGCTGTTGTGTAGCTGTTTGCTCCTACCATTTTACCTTTTTCTATACAATACAATATAATAAAAATACAGGAAAAGACCAACCTTGTGTGCTTGTTGGAGGACATTTAGATGTCCACATTTGCACAAGTAATCGCTCTGCAGGACTGCATGTATTTTAGATGCAAGTCGATATCATCCAATACTTATTTCTTGCTGATATCGGACAGCTATCCAATATTAATATTGGATCGGGACACCCCTGCTATTAAGTGTATCCAGATTTACTTTCTATAGTACAGTGTCCATTGAGGAGGTAGAATAAACGAAATGTGAGTGCTGTATTCAGTTTTGGGAGATGCTGCGTGAAAGCAAACAGCAAAAGTGCTAACACGCTAACTTAAATCTGCCCGTTCACAAGCGGTCCAGGTGGAAAAAGACCAGATTAAAAAAGTTCTCTTTGCAAAAGTTCAGCCATCTCTGGCTCCTGTAAGAGCCAGGTGTTTTTAGTAAAAGCGGGGAGGGGGTCGTGGGTGGTCCTCACACAAACTTCTTGCGACATCCAAGAAGTCTGTTCCGGGTCTGATACGGCTCTGTAAGGTCACTCAGCCATCCAGAAGAGCAAAGCCGTAAAGGAGCAAACACAGGTTGTTCTTGGCGTCGACGCCAGGCAACCGCCTCCGCTGAACCCCCCGTCCCCGCGCCCCCCTTCAGCCTGCTCCAGTCACTACCTGATGACTTCTCCATCCGTTTTAATTGGTAATTATTTTGCGGGGTTTAACGCCTTTATTCAGACTGTCAGTGTGGAGTCAGGAGAGGAGGATTAGGTGCCCCAGGGGGACGAGACACTGGCACGGCCAGGACAGCTCATTTTTACACAGGCAGGGGAGGAGGACAGCTCATCTTTGATCTGGTTGGGGCTTCGCAGGCCAGAGGGGTGACAGCTGCACTTTCTTTAGCCCACATTTGAATTTGAATTCTATCTTAGGATGCAGTGCGCCGTGGACTTGGCAGGGCAGTGGGGTAATCTGCTCGGCACAAGCGCCCGGGCCTTTTCTTCCTGTGTGCCCTCGCCGAGATTGGAGTAATTAAAGTTAAATGGAATGCATTAAAAACTCACTCGTGCCGAGGCTGCGGCGGCCGTGCCAGCAGTGAATGGGTTGGGGCTGTCCTTTTTACGCTCCTCTAATCCTGGCGAATACATGTGTGCCCCGACACTTTGATGCCACGCTAGCAAAAGCGTGGCGAAAGGCTACTGCGGGGACTACAACTTGAGCTCACAGGAACACGGCGGGCGGTGACCGCGGGATTCGATCGCGTCGATCAGTCACCGCGCGTTACCACGGCCACCTGTTGTTGGTGCGCCCTTCCAGCTCTTGGCGCCTAAACAACTTTTACAGTTCAACGAGGACTGGTCTGTACAGGACGTGCAGCTTTCCCTGCCAACAACACTTCATAAAAGCTGCAGAAGAGATGGGCCCCTCCCAGTTTGACAGCAGCCTTGACGTGGACACTCGCTTGATTACAGCCGCGCTCAAAGACCTAAGAACCGGACCGTCAAGCTGAATGTCAAACCTCTTACTGCATCAGTCATTATTCGTTTGGCTTTCAAGTAGCAGGAATGTGGACTGAGTCCTGAAGTCAAATATAGGTAAATATCTACAGTATGACAACCAATCCGTTGTCGTGGTCCATAAAAGGCAAAGGTGAGGACGCACGCCAGGAAAGAGTCATTACGCTCTCGATCGCACCTTTTACAGTTAGCGCCTACGGCCCAAGGCATGCACAAGTTTGTCCTGATAGCGTTACATGTTACATCAAATATTCCCCTTTGGGGGCCGCCAGGCACCAGGTGTATCATCATGGACTGGAGCCTACATTTCAGCTCATGTGAGATACATGCAGCGCTGTAAACATCAATACATAACAATGACCAGAAGGTTTTGTGCTTGTGCAAAGCAGGTTGAAGTTCACGAGAGTGCAGACTTCTGCAAATTAAAATAAACAACAAAACATCATATTTGTCTTTGTCATTACCTATCAGACATGCACAAAAGGAAATTATAAACAAGAAATGTTTCAAATCCTGGTCAAAAAATGATTATTTTAGACTTGAATTTCCTATTATTATTAGTGCAATTTATATAGCATTTTAACAGCAATCAAAGTGCTGGATATCAGAGATATGTAAAATAAATAAAGGAAAACATGAAAACAAACTTACCGCTAATTTTCAAACTATAAGCAATGCCTTTTTTTTTTTTACCATACTTTGAACCGTGCGGCTTATACAATGATGCGGCCAATTTATGGATCCGGTTTTCATGCTGCCAATAAACGTAGCACCGTCAAATGAGACCAATGCAATTGGTTTACGGTGGATCGATGAAATTGTTCATATTAAATCGAACCCACTCATACAATCATTCAGTCGGCCATTGTGTGCGTTATGCACACGCACACACACACACACACACACACACACACACACACACACACACACACACACACACACACACACACACACGACGAAACGCATATGAAGCAGCTTTCAAGTTGAAGGCGATGGACCTGGTTATCGAAGAAGGAAATATATGGAGCCAAAACAATGCCAGTAAGTTTTGGTATTGAAAAAAAAAAAAAAATGGCATTGTTGAAAAAGTAGTATCAGCTTCTATGAAGATTGACATTGAAAAACATGTCATTATACAAAAAAAAAATATCGACCAAAAATATGTTTTTTCAATGTTTGTCTTTATAATTCAACATGTTACAATACCATTACTTGTTTAAGTGCTAATACAACTTTTTCTACAATGCTTTTTTTCCCCAATACCAAATCTTACTGGTAGTGTTTTGGCTTCGTAGAAATAAAGCTGTTGCACATAACTTTTGTAACTTGTGTACATATTTCATCAATCAATCAATCAATCAATCAATCAATCAATCAATCAAACTTTATTTATAATGCGCTTTTCATACATACAAGAAATGCAACGCAAAGTGCTTTACAAAGTTAAAACAATACCCCGGTGACCCATATCTCCCATTATCACATACGCACGGATACAGATACCAAACACAAACACAAACACACCCACACAACGTACACACATTTGCAACTATATGGACCAATGATTGCATGGCTGAGTACAGAGGAGACATGTGAGTAAACACTATCACAGGAGCCATCTGCACCAGGAGGTCATCAAACCATGGCCACCAGGACGCTGACACAAAAGCGCCCCCACAAACACGGCCGATAACCTCAGAGGCAGATGGCTCATCTGAGGAACGTTGGAAAATAAAACTAATAAAACTTGTAAAATAGTAAGAACCATGTGTAGAGATAAAGAATAGAATACAAGTAAGACATATGAAGATTCATAGAAAAAAATAAAACATATATATATATATATATATATATATATATATATATATATATATATATATATATATATATATATACATACAGTAAATAAAAATAGCTAAATCAAATCTTGCATATCTAATAGGATGAAAGGTAAAATACAAATGACTTCAATAAAATAATATCAGGTAAAAGCTAAATCAAAAAATCATGTTTAATGTATGTACAAATACAATAAAGTTTTAGGTGCGCTCTACACTCTTACTTACAATAAGTAAAAGAAAAGCAATACATATCCAATATATAACAATACAATCCTTGCCCCAATTTTATTTGCGCTTTACCTTCTCCCCCTTGGTTCTATTTTTAGGAAGTACAGTATTGCATTTCATTTTTATGCCGATGATTGCCAGATTTATTTCCCCATGGCACAAAATAACACGGTTCAACGTCTTATTGACTGCCTGCACGACATCAAAGTCTGGCTTTCAGCTAACTTCCTGAGCCTAAATGAAGATAAAACAGAAGTTATGTTGTTCGGTCCAAGTCGCTCTCCCTCCCCCAACGTTGACCTCGGCACTCTGACCCCGTATCTCAGCGACTCTGTCACAAACCTGGGGGTAAAGTTTGACTCAGATTTTAAATTCGAAAAACAAATCAGCAGCGTCATTCAAAAAAGCTTTTATCAATTACGCCAAATAGCGAAAGTGAAACCGCTTCTATCAAGACATGATCTTGAGAAATTAATCCACGCTTTTATCTCGACTCGTCTTAATTATTGTAATGCCCTGTATGTAGGCATTAGCCAGGCCTCCCTCGCCCGCCTGCAGCTCGTGCAGAACTCTGCTGCTCGTCTGCTAACACAGACCCGCAGACGTGAGCACATCACCCCTATTTTAGCGTCCCTTCACTGGCTCCCTGTGCGTTACCGAATACATTTTAAACTCCTTTTATTTGTTTTTAAATGTCTAAACAACCTCGCGCCAACCTATCTCTCCGACCTCCTTCAGCCTTACTGCCCCACCCGATCCTTAAGATCAGCCGATCAGCTGCTGTTGACGGTCCCCGACACAAGGCTGAAGCTTAGAGGTGACAGAGCTTTCGCCGTTGCTGCTCCCAAGCTCTGGAACGACCTACCCCTGAGTGTTAGACAAGCCTCCTCTCTTCCTGTTTTTAAATCTCTCTTAAAAACATACTTTTATTCCATGGCTTTTAACACTGAGTGATATCCATCCTGCAATGGCGCCCCATAATACACCTGCTGTGATCCTGTTTTTATGTTTTTATGTTTTTATTAATTCTATTTTAATTATTTATTTTTTATCGTGTTCTGTTTGTGTTGTGTTGTGTTTGCTCGGTACTCGTTTTATCTTTTAACCTGCTCATTGTACAGCACTTTGGCTACCCCTGTGGTAAATTTTAAATGTGCTCTATAAATAAAGTTGATTTGATTTGATTTGATTTATCAGCACACTACAATATAATAATCAGTACTTTAAAAACAAATACAATGACTAAAACTCATTGACTTAAAACAGATTTAAATCCTCCTTAATGACAAGTTGCAGTAAATTGAGGTAATTTTGCAGGCCATGCATGCATAAGGTGCAGCATACTGGAATGTTGTCTTACCCAACTCTGCTCTGACTCTAGGAACCACCAGTATGATTTTCTCAGAAAGCACAGCATTTCGCTGTAGTTTTTTTACTCATGTTTGTGCAGAGGTTAAATGGGAGGAGACCAAGAATTGTAAATGACAGTCAACCAAAGACACCGACAGTCAACATACAGAGACAGAAACTCAGCCGCAGCTTTACATACCATCGCGAACGCCATTTGTACTGCCAGTCATAACGTGTAAAGCACACAGGTAGACAGAGTTCAGCTTTTTTGTTTACAAAATGAACCGTGTCCTTGTATGAATACAGAAAAATGATTTGTTTCTGAAGAGAAAACTATGTTGGTAGCATTCACAACTTTCTTTGACTTCATAGTGGTTTATTTTGCACTCAATAAACGAAGCAGAGACCATCATATGAGCTTATTTTTTCAGGCAATCTAATACGATATCTGAGAATGAAAACAAGGGCAAACTTCTGGGCAAAAATTCTCACCAGCACATATCAAAACAAACGAAAACCCAAAGTACCACTGTCCCCATGAACACCGATACTCTAAAAACTTTCTTTCTAAGCGTTTCGGCCTCTTGTCCACACGCAAACTTATAATTTGGTCCCACGCTGGCCAGGTGAAAATACAGGTTGATAAGTCCAAATGGAAGAAAATCAGTGTTTGATATCTCTTAGCGCAGTAAAGCCAATGCAAAACTGCCACGCTGCTTCGGCATTAACTGAAAAAGTTAAAAAAACACAATTATGGGTTAAAAAACAATTAAAAAACAAATGTTTTAACACTGTTTCCTTAGGATAGAGTTTTGGCTACCATATAAACTTGAATAATATGGTCATTTTTGAAATACGGTCTTAAATCTGTCACAATGAGGGCGTTTGCAGCAATGCTAAATTGGCAACAATCAATACATCAATCAATCAATATCCTTTATTTAACCAGGTAAAAACTAATTGAGATTAAAATCTCTTTTCCAAGTGACCTGGCCAAGAGGGCAGCAAAACCAAAGGTACAGAAATACATATAAAAACAACAGAAAACAGCAGCAGTCACACACCACAATTAATAATAATGTATTTACATATATTAGCATAAAACAATGTATAAAATGTTTCAGTAAAAACAACTTGAAAACAAGTACAATGCTCAATATAATTTGTTTGTCGGTCCTTTAAAATGGCCTGAAATTCCCCCAAAGTGATCAGCTAAGGTCAGATCCTTCAGTAAGTTTTTCCATCAGAATCAGAATCAGAATCAGAATAGTTTTTATTGCCATTGTTTGAGAACGGGTTCACAAACTAGGAATTTTTCTTGGTGACCATGGAGCAGCATATCTGAAAGCTTTTTTTCCAAGATTTGTGTTGGCTTTAGGAACAAACATTCTAAGTATGTGCTTAGAATAACATGTTAATTTACCGCTGAATAGAAGTTTAGCAGAGACAAAGTATAATTGTAACCACGAAGCAATTTAGTCCATCAAAGGAGAACAAAAAAAGACCTGGGCCCTCATGTAACAAGCTTGCTTACGTACAAAAACCTGGCGTAATCTGTCTTTCTCGGCAAAGATGAGATGTATCAAAACTGACGTTGACGTGGAAATGTGCGCTGCCTCACGCCAACTACATGGCTGATGTACGCACATTTCAACCAGCTGTGAATACTTTAGCGACACACAGAGGTGATGCTGTCACGGCGCATGCGCAACCCCGCATGTTGTGTGCGGCAAGCTCTGCCGGCACACGCTCCTGCTCGCTCTACCCGCATCGCGGCCACGCGCCTGCAAGGCTGCAGGCAATCTACAATCTGCGCACCTGGGTCTGATGAAGACAGACAGTATAAAGACCAGCGGACCCTCTGTGTTCCCCGCAGTGTTCCCCTGTTTCCCGTGATCGAGCTGTGTGCCTCGACTTCCCGCTGGATTACGGTCTGCTTCCCTCGATCCTCCACCCCTGCTTGGACACGGACCTCGTTGCTTCTCTCCAGCCCTCGATCGCTTGCTTGCCCACGCACTGCCTTCTCGCCTTGCCCCTTTGGTCTGACGAAGGATTCATCCAACACGCACATACAACAAACTCTGGTAACATTTACACTGTTAATTCTACACATCGTCTTGCACCGTAGCATACACACCCCAACACATCATCACCAGGTTCAATAAACCTATTGAACTGATCCCCTGATGTTGTGTCGCCTCCTTCCCCCGTCGTACGTAACAGATGCTGGGTAACAGTTACCAGAAAAAAGTACCAACTTTTACTCCTCAGACTGATTGATGTGCCCGTTGGAGACATATGAACAATAAAGTGTACACAGAGACTGTATTAAAAGTACACTCATGTGGATGAAGATGATTTCAACACTCGGGAAGCATTTTTTCAAGTATCCGCATTTGTGTGGACTTGGCCTTGGATTAGAGTTCTCGCAATGTACCTTTACCCAGATCCTCACTAAATGCTTCAGCTTCTTCCTGCCAAGTTTGATCAGAATGAGATTGGTATTTTCTGTGTAATTGTGCGCTATTAAAAGTTTTACAGTCCAAACATGGCCGCTGTCATTAAAACAACAAAGCCAGTGTTTGTCGTCAGACGTCTGCATTTTACTGTACAAATCAAGTGTGCTTCATCTTTAGCTGTCATCGAGCGCATAATTGATGAGGTCGTGTCGTTCATCATCTTCAAACGTCCTCACCTGGACTTCAGTTGGATTCCACAACGACATCATGCGAGTTTCCAGGCAACTTTTTTTTTCTTTTTTCTTTTTTTAATGAAAAACCACAAAGCGTATGAGTAGAAAGACCTCATGTATGCGCTCACATACATCTTTACGTTTCACCTGCGGGTCGTAACATCAAGAAGTGGCGTCCCCGCGCTGGCCGGATCGGAGGAGGCGCGAGCCGTGATTACAATCACCGTGCTATTGTGTGGAATAAACAGGTGATCTCCTGCCGAGGAGACGGCGGAGTGCTCGTTGAGCTAATAGCGAAAAGAATCTTTGAATAACTAATTACCAAAAAGCATCATCCAATTCTGTGGTTTTTGATTTGCGTGATTTGTCTATTTGATGCTGGAGCATATGGCTGGGAAGTCCTCCTACAGAACATACTTTATTTCCATTAGGTGTGCGCAGGCCTCGCAGGTCTAAGAATGCACTTTAATAGATACCTGTCAAATGTAATTAACTAGGTTCTTCCTGCATCACACGCTCCCCCGCCGCCTGCAGCCACAGCCTCCACACAGACAAGACCAGGCTGTTTCAGTGCCTTTTGCCACCCAGCCATCGGAGACGCTCTTTTTTAATTGCGGCACAGCGACCACAAGAAAGGACCAGAAGGGCCCCATAAAAGCTGCGGCGAGCTGGCGGTCGTCCCACCGCCAAGAGCTTGCTTGTTTGACACCCAAGTATGTGGCGGGTATCCCGACAGCACCCTGCGTTGTCCCGACACGAGTGTTGAGAAAGACTTGGACATGGCCTTGTAGCTCCGAGACAAGAACCCTCGTCAGGACATGAAAGCGAGTCCTGAGAACCTGTTTCTTTTTTTTCTTTGATGGTGTGAGCTCCAGTGTTCCTAGTCAGAGAGGAGCATCAATAATTCATCCTACAAGACTCGTTGCTGCCCCCCGGTGAGCGGGCCCGTTTAAAGGTTCTGATATGCGAGAGTGAAGATCTAAAGCGCATTAGTACCTTTTTTCACTCACAATTTTTTGTGACGCTTACACGTCCACGTCTACGAGGATACTTGAAATGAAACAACTCAGTAAATGTGTATTGTCGCAATGCGATAAAAAAAACAACCTACAGTGGTACCTAGTGTTGTCCCGATACCAATATTTTGATTCCGGTACCAAAGTGTATTCCGATACTTTTCGATACTTTTATAAATAAAGGGGACTGCAAAAAATTTCATTATTGGCTTTATTTTAACAAAAAATTCGGTACTTTTTAGCAGTGACGTGCAGTCAGGGGAGGCAGGTGAGGCGGGGCCTCACGTGCCATCATGGAAAGAAAATAATGTAAAAAGAAAAAAATAATAATTAAATTGTTATATGTATACAGTGATTATACTATAAAGTTATTTTCCATTTAACTTCACCAGTTTTAGATTATTTTTATTCAAAGTCGCTGAATTTTCACATTTGCCGTTCAAATACTGAGAAGAGACTTGCGGTGAGTCAGCAGCCAGTTGAGGCACGTCACTCAGTTGAGCCTCACCATGGATTGCGCAATGACTCGGCTAACTGCTGGCCTGCTGTGCAGTGAGACCACAGTGACGTGCGGTGAGGTTGATGGCTGGTGAGGCACTGACTTCATCCCAGTCAGATTTACAAACATATGAACCCTAAAGAGTATCTTATTCACCATTTGATTGGCAGCAGTTAACGGGTTATGTTTAAAAGCTCATACCAGCATTCTTCCCTGCTTGGCACTCAGCATCAAGGGTTGGAATTGGGGGTTAAATCACCAAAAATTATTCCCGGGCGCGGCGCCGCTGCTGCCCACTGCTCCCCTCACCTCCAAGGGGGTGATCAAGGGGATGGGTCAAATGCAGAGGACAAATTTCACCACACCTAGTGTGTGTGTGTGTGACAATCATTGGTACTTTAACTAAACTTTAACTTTACACATACAAACTGTAGCACACAAAAAAGCACATTTAATTAAAAAAACGTTATTATGGTCTTACCTTTACTTATAAGTGCGGGAACGGTGGTGTTCATGTTGGAGGAGTTGTGAATGAATGAAATATGATATCCGTGCTGCAGTCTGCAGGTGTACCTAATGTTGTGTCCTTGCAGTCGTTCGCGGCTCCTCCGGCGCGAGCATTGTTGTTTTTGCACTTTTTGGCTTCTTGTTAAGTGACTTTTTTTGGGTGGATTCGGTCTTGCACGTGGAGGGTTTGGGTGTGGGCTTTGGTTGGTGTGGCGCTCCCGTCGGGGGGTGCATTCTGCGGCGGGGGTGCATTAACCGGCACCAGAAGGCGGGATTACTGGGAGCCTCACACAGTGCGTCTTCGCAGCAGTTTTCTGATTGCTCAGCACAAGAAATACGTTACACACATACAGTTGTTGACAAAATACACTGTACATTATATACCTCAGCTAACTAAACTATGGAAATGTATAATATAGTTCATATAGCAATACGGTCTCACTGCACAGCAGGCCAGCAGTTAGCCGAGTCATTGCGCAATCCATGTTGAGGCACAAATGAGTGACGTGCCTCAACTGGCTGCTGACTCACCGCACCGTCTCTTCTCAGTATTTGAACGGCAAATGTGAAAATCCAGAAATTTTGAATAAAAATAATCTAAAACTGGTGAAGTTAAATGGAAAATAACTTTATAGTATAATCACTGAATACATATAACAATTTAACTATTTTTTTTTCTTTTTACATTTTTTTTCTTTCCATGATGGCACGTGAGGCCCCGCCTCACCTGCCTCCAGTGACCGCACGTCACTGTGAGACCGTATTGCTATATTAATTATATTATACATTTCCATAGTTTAGTTAGCTGAGGTAAATAATGTACAGTGCATTTTGTCAACAACTGTTTGTGTGTAACGTATTTCTTGTGCTGAGCAATCATGAAACTGCTGCGAAGACGCACTGGCTGAGGCTCGCAGTAATCCCGCCTCCTGGTGATAGAGGGCGGTAGTGATCCCAGAGATCATTTCTGCGACTACTCGGCTGCAGAAGAAGTGACAACAGCAACAGTTAGCGATCGTTTATTTTTTCCTCTTGCCTGGACTATTAACATGGAGGATTACATATCTAAAATAAAACAGTTTTCTAAACTGGACTTTCAATCAAAGCAGGAGGTAATAATTAAAGGAAGACTTTTAAAACTGAAGAAAGACAAGGAATACTTCTATAAACAAGTTATTGATGCTTTTGTTCAAAAGGAGCGGCGCATGGATTTGATTTATAAGTAAAGGTAAGACCATAACAAAGTTTTTTTTATTAAATGTGCTTTTTTGTGTGCTACAGTTTGTATGTGTAAAGTTAAAGTTTAGTTAAAGTATCAATGATTGTCACACACTAGGTGTGGTGAAATTTGTCCTCTGCATTTGACCCATCCCCTTGATCACCCCCTGGGAGGTGAGGGGAGCAGTGGGCAGCAGCGGCGCCGTGCCCGGGAATCATTTTTGGTGATTTAACCCCCAATTCCAACCCTTGATGCTGAGTGCCAAGCAGGGAAGAATGCTGGTATGAGCTTTTAAACATAACCCGTTAACTGCTGCCAATCAAATGGTGAATAAGATACTCTTTAGGGTTCATATGTTTGTAAATCTGACTGTGATGAAGTCAGTGCCTCACCAACCATGAACCTCACCGCACGTCACTGCTTTTTAGAGACGGTATAGTACAGAATATGATTCATTAGTATCGCGGTACTATACCAATACCGGTATACCGTACAACCCTAGTGGTACCTCGATTTTCCTATGCCCCACTTTTTGTATTTGACGTTTTCCCTGAAGCATTTCCCTGGGTTTCGTATGTCGTCTGTCTTCATTATCGTACAGCCATACGAGCCAAACGAGTGTGTTGACCCACGTATCATTCAGTGTAATCAAGTCAGTCTCTGTGCTTTTTTCATTGAGTATGACTGCAATAAGATCCACTATTATATCTTGTGGCGTACCCCAGGGATCAATATTGAGACCTACATTGTTCGATCTCTATACAAACGATATCTGTAAAGTTCCAAAATATCTAAAGCTAGAAGAATTTGCCAGACAGAACAGAACGAAACAAAAATACCAACAAAAATTTCAACAGAAAAAAATTGTACATTAAAGAGATGGTTTGACAAAAACTAAAATAATGCTATTCAAAACAGTAGGAAAACAAAGTCAAACAGAAATACAAGTGGAGGGCATAGACATTGACAGGGTAAAATAAAGTAAATTACTAGGTATAACAATAGATGATAAAATTAAGTGGAAATCTAATGTAAAAATATAGAAGGTGGCAATAAATACTTCATAAATAATTAAAGCAAAATAAACAAAGGCCTTTTTCTAATGAGATTTCTGCCCAAAAACCTGTAACTCTGACTAAAAAATAAACCGAAAACAGATGTCCAGTGGACGCCAGTTCTCAAAAGTAGACGTTAATGTTTTGTATACCACAGCTATTTTTTCTACCAAAACGTTTAACTCTGACAATAAAGTTCAAGTTCAAGTACCAATGATTGTCACACACACACTAGGTGTGGTGAAATTATCCTCTGCATTTGACCCATCCCCATGTTCACCCCATGGGAATCATTTTGGTGATTTAACCACCAATTCCAACCGATGATGCTGAGTGCCAAGCAGGGAGGTAATGGGTCCCATTTTTATAGTCTTTGGTATGACTCGGCCGGGGTTTGAACTCACGACCTTCCAGTCTCAGGACTGCCAAAATAGAACTAAAACAAAAGTCCACTACAGTGGACGCTGGTTCTTAGGAGTGGTCGTAATGGCAATTCCACCCCCCAACATTTGTAAATTTGTTATACAAATGTTCACTAGAGTGGACGCTGGTTCTCAGGAGAACTGTTGTAACTAAGTTTTGGTGCACTGCTTTGCATGGTAAACTTTTCAAAATAAATTGGAAAAACAACACACACACACACACACACACACACACACACACACACACACACACCCACACACACACACACACACACACACACACACACACACGAAAACGTGATGTCCACAGTGAAGAAACACAAAGTAAACATGATTTCCCGGCCCATGGTTTTTGAAAAGTTTCTTCTCAGACAGTCAAAAGACAAAAGTCGAGAAAAAAACGGTGTCATTTGTGTGGGTCAATATGTGCTTATGTCAACCAATGGGGAGAGTGGACGGATAAAAGAACTCGAAATGGTGCCCGTGTGTCCGACTGTGTTTGAGTGGACTTGTATTGAGTACTTCTGTAAGAACATGTGCAAACAATGCAACGCTGAGCTTATAAAGCAATCAGATGAGCGTACAAGTCTGAAGCAGAAGCCGTCACATTGTCATTCACGCCGGCACACCAGCGGCGTAAATCACAAACATTTTAGAGACAGCGTGGCTCTCTATTTGGAAGCAGAGCCGCCCACATAAATCTCACCTCTGCAAGCGCTTTATGGGAGCACAATGTGTGTTTTATGTGTTCTTTATGAGTGTGGAAAGGCCACATCTTGAATGACATCGCCGCCGCCATTGGGAGGAGCGCCGGGGTGGGGGGAGTAAAAAAAATATCCAAAATGTTTTTTACAGGCTCATTTTCTATAACATATGCTCACTTTCTACCAAAAAAGAACATGTTTCAACTCTCCGAGGCGGACTTCGCTGAGTAATTCATCGAGTGTCTCTGCTGCTATTGATTTATTAGCCAGGTAATGACTGTCAGGACAATTGGCTGCTAAAGTGGTGAACTGGGGCCCGGGAGAAGAGCGGCGTTTATCACCCAATTGATTCTTTTGTCAGCGAGGACGGACAGACGTGCAAAGTGGAGTGCTGCGAGACGAGTGTTGACTTAGGCGAGAAAACAGTCACCAAGACAAATTACCAAAATGTAAACACAAACCAGGACCAAATGTTGCACTTGAACGCACCACAAAGGATGGAAAGGTCTCCTTTGTGACGCCTCCTACGGTATATTATATACATTAAAGACAGGTGTGTACTCTCGCGTCACGTAGCTTACCTTCTTTGATTTATACTTCCTCTGGGGGTGTGGCGCCAGACTTGTCATTCTCTTCCAATACACTAAGGGGCAGTGTCTCCTGGAGGAGCAACCGCAGCTGTCGTTGACTAGATATTTACTTCGGAATGATGACACTGGAACACATTTTTCAGAATCATCAGTTTACTTTTAATGGATGTTTTACTTATAAACCAGAGGATAATACCTTCGTAAAAATGGACTGTGCAACATTTGAGCACGTCATGGCAGAGGACACTAATGTTATTTGCAACGCTACTTGGTAGTTCGGAACACGGTACAAGAAAGAGCTATGTCATTGAAAATAAACAAAACAGTTAAAAATCTATTGTAACAACATGCTGGTGTTAATCTGTTATGTGTTATTGATGTTTGGCAATAAAAGTTAAAAAGAGTGTCGTACTTTGTGACTTCTTCTGGACGCAACAACAACACAATAAGATGAAAAACGACTATTCCAGCTGTAATCTGTGATGTTTCTACCTGAATGAATGCTTATGATATTCTTCTTAATGGTCTTCATATATCTGCATGGCAATGTTTTAACCTTCTCTATTAATTAATAAAATGTAGTACTGAGCCTGCTAATCATTCTATAATTGAGGACTTGACCAGATCATGTTATAAAAGAATTATAAAATAATTTACACATGTTCCTCAACTGATGTACTAGCATTTCTTTAGGTGCAAATATCACAAAATAACATTACAAAACATCTCTGACAAATAAATCGATTTAGTACTCCTGGTACCTGGGAATCGATACCGTTACCAGTTTTTGGTACTTGTGTTGGAATGTTTATCTGTGTAATAATGACATCTTAAAATGTTTATATGTATTTGTCTTTATTGATCCATCATCAAATATATCAAAACAATATCCAATTATTTGTATAGTAACCTGTTTGCAATTATTTTTGAAATGCCCATCCATTCATTTTCTACCGCTTATCCCTTTCGGGGTCGCGGGGGGTGCTGGAGCCTATCTCAGCTGCCTTCGGGTGGAAGGTGGTGTACACCCTGGACAAGTCGCCACCTCATCACAGGGCCAACACAGATAGACAGACAAAATTCACACTCACATTCACACACTAGGGCCAATTTAGTGTTGCCAATCAACCTATCCTCAGGTGCATGTTTTTTGGAGGTGGGAGGAAGCCGGAGTACCTGGAGGGAACCCACGCAGTCACGGGGAGATAATACAAACTCCACACAGAAAGATCCTGAGCGCAGAATCGAACCCAGGACCTTCGTATTGTGAGGCAGACGCACTAACCCCTCTCTCCCACCGTGCTTCCCGTTTTTTAAACGTATTTAACATAAAAACACAACTACAACAATGCAGTGTTATTTTCTTAGTATTGCACAAAATAAAACATGGATTCATGTTTCTTTTTCCATCTGGAAAATATGTGCTGGGGGTCAATGGAGGCAATTAAGTTAAAAACAAATAAGCAAAAGAGGATGGAGTAAAAATAAAGACCAATTGTTTTTTTTTTTTCAAAATGATTCAACTACAAATGAAAGTGAAGCAAAAACTTTATATTAACATTACAAAGTACAGTACAAGGAACCGAGCTGATTATGATAACTATTGCAAGTTAAAATGCAAAACTAAAGTATTCTTATACAATAGGCTTTTTATCTTGAGCAGATGTAGAGGATGATGATGTCGCTGTTATCGTCACCAAATGTTAACGCCATTTCTTCCCCCGTGTTGTTGGTGCCAAATGCTTGAGTTGCAGCCTAACTTGGCTGCACTCTTCAGCCAGGAGAAAAATCCTATGTTTGACCAGGTGCTTTCTCGGATTGGAAGTATTCCCGCCACTTGCCTTGATGTTTACGTCACAAAGACTGCAGCAAGCGTAATCTGCATCTGCATCACATTTGGAAAAGACGAGCCGCACTACAGAGCGTTCTCTATTTGGCGAGGTTGGGTTTCTGTCATGAAACATAGATGGGTTGCAAGATTACTAAGAGCATGTCCGCTTTGAAATCGCCTGTTTTCCTCGCAAGTGCTAGCAAGTACTTGCCACTCGCAGGTGCTGATTCAAACAGACGTGACGTCACGCCCAACCCAGGCACCGAAACTTTGCACCGCTGGATCTTACGTGAATCGGTGCCCGGTAGTACCGGTTGGTTTCGGTTGGTGCCAAAAAAAAGTACCGGATCCGCTGCCCATCCCTTTCGACAAAGCTTGATCGTAATGTAAGACATTTTTATTTTGTAAATGTAGTTAAACCGGATGTACGGCGTAGCGCTTTTATTTTGAAGCGGGAACGTGATTGGTTTGAGAGAGTGTCTTGACATGTTTTGATGTCGGATCGACAGTTTGCAACAAAAAAAAGTCTCCTTTCGACTTCCTGCTGACCGTCTTTCATTTCTGTTGAGCTTTTATGTCATCTTACTTACTAAATCAGTCACAGTAACAATCTAAATGTTATGTTATCACTGCACCTTAACCGTAATCTGAACACAGAAGTGAAGCACCACCCACCTCCAGAACGACGCGCGCAGCAAGCGTTTGCTGCAGGGATGTCGCCTCTTCTCACAGCGAAAAAGATAAATTTTTCAGTTTGCCATGGCTTTGAAGCTGATATTGCCATAAGGTAGAGTTTCTTTTGTCCCATTTCTGCTTGCTTGTGGCTCATCAAGTAACAAGTGAACCGCAGCCAAGTTCCCCCGCTACGGCACTGTCCGAGGGTCAAACAGGACGTGTTGATCGCCCGTTAAAAAAATTAGTGCTGTTATTGAAATTTATAGTTAACAAATTATTATCGCGTAAACTTTGACAGCCCTACTTCTTTTTATTCCGTACAATAATTTGTGCATTTCAAACACAAAGGGCCTGATTTACTAAGATCCAAATACCATGGTTCCTCCGCCGGGTGGCGGGGCTCTCCCTTAGAGATAGGGTGAGAAGCTCTGTCATCCGGGGGGAGCTCAAAGTAAAGCCGCTGCTCCTCCACATCAAGAGGAGCCAGATGAGGTGGTTCGGGCATCTGGTCAGGATGCCACCCGAACGCCTCCCTAGGGAGGTGTTTAGGGCACGTCCAACCGGTAGGAGGCCACGAGGAAGACCCAGGACACGTTGGGAAGACTATGTCTCCCGGCTGGCCTGAGAATGCCTCGGGATCCCCCGGGAGGAGCTGAACGAAGTGGCTGGGGAGAGGGAAGTCTGGGCTTCCCTGCTTAGGCTGCTGCCCCCGCGACCCGACCTCGGATAAGCGGAAGAAGATGGATGGATGGATGGAAATACCATGGGGCTAGACAGCATGTGAAAAAAACGAAATAGCGTGTACAATGAGTGAGCATGTTGCGTGTGATCCACTAACACTGCGTGTGCAATTGAAAAGCGGTGCAGATCGACTTATATAATGAGTATTTTGTGTCCATACGAGGCTTTTACCAAGGAGCGGTCACATCCATGTAATCGTGTTCCTACCTATGTGCCATGTGTTGAACCAGCAGCACACATTTAGAAACTGTAACACCTTTTCTCATTCACAAATTCGCAGTTTAGTCAACAGAAACATATGCACACTGACACTTAATTCTGTGCGGCAGGCTGTGGATTGCATCATCAGCGCATTTGTGCGTCTGGAATGTCGACTCAAACGCAAGAAAATGCATGATGTAAGACGTCTTTTCATGCAGGAGATATATTATAGTAATATATTTCCTAAATAAAGAAAAGTAACAAAATTTAAGAAAAACGCCAGCATACACCAAAACGCATTAGTTGAATTCATTTAAATCAGCACCTTTAGTCATTCAGCAGCTTTAATATTATAAAAATAAATTGCTGAATAGACGATATGTCTAATATTTTTTATTTCTGACCGTTCAAAATGTTGACACACACAATGGACAGAGGATTCTCATCTGTCTGTCTGTGCAGCGCGAGCACTAATCCTGCAGCCGTGTGTGGAACTGTCAGTTTGCACGTCCTTCTGACACGTGCTAAATCAAACTCTAAATAGTGCTCACAAAATGGTGATGAGTGTTAATAAATCATATGTGCATCTTCTCCTCCCAGTATTGTGGGCGTTTCGATGATTAGCAAATATTTTGCATATCAATGAAGACAGAGACGCAAAATGGCCTGCACCCCTTATTCTGCTCACTTAACAGACGCAATCCAATTTGCACACGTTTAGTAGATCAGCTTTGTGTTTGCTGTCAAGTTTGCACTTGTATTAGTACATGCAAACTTTTAGATACGCAAGTTATGTGACGCGAGGGTGTACACCAGGCTTACGGGCCTGATCTACAAAAGGTCTGCTTGTATAAATCACGTGCAAACTTGATAGCGCACGCAAAGCTGATCTACTAAGCTTGTGCGCAGAGGATTACGTCTCCAAAATGATCAAAACAGTGAGCGCAATTTATTTAGCGTGTCTTCATGTGTGTACTGTATGTATACAGAATACATGAATACATAAGGAGGAGATGTAAACATAATCATTTTACACTCGCAATGTGATTAATCAAAACTCAAACTGTTCCGCGGCCGCTGTTTTGCGTCTATATTTAGTACGTCTGGAATGTTCGTGCAAACTGGCACAGTTGCGTGCAAATGGCTGTGGGAACGGAAGCAATGGCTCTGCAAAGACGTGTGCATGTCAACATAAATAAATAAAATATTACACATATCGGTTATTTAGCAATGACATTTTATTGATGATCCTCGCCTCACTGATCCACCTCATCACCAATATCATCCATTCTTCTCTCACTACTGGAATTGTTCCCTCTGCTTTCAAAACAGCAGCCATAACACCAATTTTGAGAAAACCAGGCTCAGATCCAAAACATTTTAATAATCTTCGTCCAATTTCAAATCTGCCATTCATCTCAAAAATCTTCGAAAAAACTGTCTCCTCCCAACTTCACTCCCACCTACAGTTAAATAACCCATATGAACAATTCCAGTCTGGTTTCCGCCCCCTGCACAGCACTGAAACAGCACTAGTAAAAATCACAAACGAGCTCCTCCTGGCAGCTGATTCTGGTCTTCTCACTATCCTAATCCTCTTAGATCTCACTGCAGCCTTTGACACCATTTCACACACTGTCCTCCTCCATAGATTGCACAGTATTGGCATCACAAGCACACCCCTTCTTCACTGCTTTAGATCATATCTCTCCGACCGCACTCAGTTTGTTCAACTCCGTTCATTCAAATCCCCTCTGTCTCCCGTTTCCTCTGGTGTCCCCCAGGGCTCTGTTCTTGGTCCCCTGCTTTTTATCATTTACATTCTTCCCCTGGGCAATATTTTCCGTCAATTTAAAATATATTTTCACTGTTATGCGGATGACACCCAGCTCTACATCTCAACCAAACCAACTGCCTCTCTCCCTCCTTTCTCCCTTACAGACTGCCTCAGTGAACTCAAGCAGTGGTTCTCATCCAATTTCCTTCAACTCAATAGTTATAAAACCGAAATCTTACTTGTCGGTACAAAAACCATTCTCGCCAAAACCAACAGCTTGTCCGTTACTCTCTGCAATTCCTCTGTCTCACCCTCCTCCCAAGTCAAGAGTCTGGGTGTCATCCTCAACAGCACACTCTCCTTTCAAGCCCACATAAACAGCATTACCCGGTTTGCTTACTTTCATCTTCGGAACATTAATCGTCTTCGCCCATCCCTTACCCCTCAGACTGCTGTCATACTAGTCCATAGCTTGGCCACCTCTCGCCTGGACTACTGCAACTCTCTCCTGTTTGGTCTCCCTCACAAGTCACTCCACAAACTACAGCTTCTCCGAAACTCTGCAGCCCGGATAATCACCAGAACCCCTTCAATCCAGCACATCACCCCTGTTCTGCAGCAACTCCACTGGCTACCCATCAAACATCGCATCCACTTTAAAATAATTCTCCTCACTTTCAAAGCCATCCATAACCTCTCTCCGTCATATCTCTCTGACCTGATCCATGTCGCCACGCCCTCACGTTCCCTAAGATCCTCTTCATCCATCCATCGCACTGTCCCTTTATTTAAACTGTCCACCATGGGTGCCCGAGCTTTCTGCCACTCTGCCCCACATCTTTGGAACTCTTTACCACCAGACCTTCGTAACTTAAATTCAATATCCCTCTTCAAATCAAGACTCAAAACACACCTATTCCTGACTGCCTATTCATTGTAATCATCTTTTTTTCTCTATCTTTGCTGTTGTTTTTTTTTAATCCAATTTGATTTTATTGTTGTGATTTTGTACGGTGTCCTTGAGTGCCCAGAAAGGCGCCTTATAAATAAAATGTATTATTATTATCATTATTATTATTATTATTACACTAACCCCTTAAACGAATAATTATTTAGCCTAAGCATCGTTTCAGCCACACTAAACCATCGTTTAAGGTCCCCCTCCTTGGACCCCCTCCTTGGATAATTTTTTACACGGGTAAGTGAGCCGTGTATTTCTTGAATCTCCGGTTCTTAGCTTTGTATGGACTCATTGATCGTTTACAAACTGAGTTCGGAGAGGAAGTGAAGTCAGAAAGACCGCGGCCCACATAGGAAGTGACGTCAGAAAGAACGCGCCACAGCCAGCTTCATAACAACCGGAGCTAACCACTGGAAAGATGGAGGCGAGTCATCCAGACATGCCCGTGTTTCTCATTCTTCTACATGTACAGACGCTTGTGGAAATCACACATGAATACCTTAAGAGAAAGCGATTGCAGCTATTTGGGATACAACACTTCTCAGACGGCAAGAGAACTTTCCAATGTCCGGATCAGCTGTGATTCTACTGACCGAAAAACTTTGTCCATTTGTCGAAGGAGAGACAACGGGAATGCGGGCTCCCATGGATGTGATATAAAAAGGTAACGTGTACTTTGTATTACCTGGCTGTCGAGGGAAGACTACGGAAAACATCTAATGCATTTGGACTGGCAAAGCAGACTATATCAGTTATTGTCTGCCAGTGGACTCAACGTCTAGGTCCAGAGTACCGTATTTCTTTGAATTAGCACCCGGGCGGTAATTAATTTAAAACCTCTTCTCACTCCGGCGCTTACCAAAGGCTTGCGGTAAATTTAGGCATGCGCTTATAAATTTGAGTGTGATGTAAGGATACCATCATGACATCGCTTAATGCCGCAATAAAATTTAAAGCACAATGAATCATCCCGGGAGTTCTTTTTGTTTGGGTCTGAAAAGGCAATTAAAATAACATTATTACCGCCTGTTAGCAGGTGTTCTTAGCTCATGATTTGTTTCTGAAATGTTACTCGTACAACTGCATCAAAATGACTCATATTTGACACACGCAGCTACAAACCCTGTTTCCATATGAGTTGGGAAATTGTGTTAGATGTAAATATAAACAGAATACAATGATTTGCAAATCCTTTTCAACCCATATTCAATTGAATGCACTACAATGACAAGATATTTGATGTTCAAACTCATAAACTTTTTTTTTTTTTTTTTGCAAATAATAATTAACTTAGAATTTTGTGGCTGCAACATGTGCCAAAGTAGTTGGGAAAGGGCATGTTCACCACTGTGTTACATGGCCTTTCCTTTTAACAACACTCAGTAAAGTTTGGGAACTGAGGAGACACATTTTTTAAGCTTCTCAGGTGGAATTCTTTCCCATTCTTGCTTGATGTACAGCTTAAGTTGTTCAACAGTCTGGGGGTCTCCGTTGTGGTATTTTAGGCTTCATAATGTGCCACACATTTTCAATGGGAGACAGGTCTGGACTACAGGCAGGCCAGTCTAGTACCCGCACTCTTTTACTATGAAGCCACGTTGATGTAACACGTGGCTTGGCATTGTCTTGCTGAAATAAGCAGGGGCGTCCATGGTAACGTTGCTTGGATGGCAACATATGTTGCTCCAAAACCTGTATGTACCTTTCAGCATTAATGGCGTCTTCACAGATGTGTAAGTTACCCATGTCTTGGGCACTAATACACCCCCATACCATCACAGATGCTGGCTTTTCAACTTTGCGCCTATAACAATCCGGATGGTTCTTTTCCTCTTTGGTGCGGGGACACGACGTCCACAATTTCCAAAAACAATTTGAAATGTGGACTCGTCAGACAACAGAACACTTTTCCACTTTGTATCAGTCCATCTTAGATGAGCTCAGGCCCAGCGAAGCCGACGGCGTTTCTGGGTGTTGTTGATAAACGGTTTTCGCCTTGCATAGGAGAATTTTAACTTGCACTTACAGATGTAGCGACCAACTGTAGTTACTGACAGTGGGTTTCTGAAGTGTTCCTGAGCCCATGTGGTGATATCCTTTACACACTGATGTCGCTTGTTGATGCAGTACAGCCTGAGGGATCGAAGGTCACAGGCTTAGCTGCTTACGTGCAGTGATTTCTCCAGATTCTCTGAACCCTTTGATGATATTACGGACCGTAGATGGTGAAATCCCTAAATCCCTTGCAATAGCTGGTTGAGAAAGGCTTTTCTTAAACTGTTCAACAATTTGCTCACGCATTTGTTGACAAAGTGGTGACCCTCGCCCCATCCTTGTTTGTGAATGACTGAGCATTTCTTGGAAGCTGCTTTTATACCCAATCATGGCACCCACCTGTTCCCAATTTGCCTGTTCACCTGTGGGATGTTCCAAATAAGTGTTTGATGAGCATTCTTCAACTTTATCAGTATTTACTGCCACCTTTCCCGACTTCTTTGTCACGTGTTGCTGGCATCAAATTCTAAAGTTAATGATTATTTGCAAAAAAAAAAAAGTTTATCAGTTTGAACATCAAATATGTTGTCTTTGTAGCATATTCAACTGAATATGGGTTGAAAATGATTTGCAAATCATTGTATTCTGTTTATATTTACATCTAACACAATTTCCCAACTCATATGGAAACGGGGTTTGTATATTAATAAAAACATTTTTCAAAATAAAGCGCTTTGAAAGACGCAACTCCAACAACAAAAAGTGAGCTCTCCACCACTACAAACTAACACAATATTAATAATAAAAATTGCAATTATATAAAACGTAGTAGGTACGTGACTTACCCGATGGTAATTCTAGGCATATGCTAATCATTTTGCGAAACGAGTTTGACCCGGCGGTAAATCGAGGCATGTGCATACTATATACCCGGCGGCAATTCAAGGAAATACGGTATTTAAAGTCACCAAAAAGGAATGGACAATGAAGCTGAAGGCAAAAGAGTGAGGAGTGTCCTGACCAGATATCTAAATCCCTCGATGATTCATGGAAAATTTTCTTTATGACATTGATTACTTTCACGTGTCCAATAAAGATTTGAATAATGTATGATGGCTCAGGTGTGATTCACTACAATAGGGCCCCACAGCACACTGGATTCCAGTTAATTGAAATACCACAACACTGGATATTGTTCAGATAACTTACATTTAAGAACTTGCACACAAAGCAACACTGGAGGTGATTATGACGTGCACATTTTCCGCGTATGCGTACTAGGTCGCGTGCGCCGGCGGACGGAGGGGGGAGGGGATCTTAAACGACCATTGTGTGTGTGTGGACAAGGATAAGGTTAGGTGGGCTTTACCCTGGCTAGAAGAGGCCAAAGTCTTCCAAGTTGTGTAATGGAATGTATGAGAACAATGTCATACAGTACGTCTATCTTCACAAATACTGTGTCTAATGTTGTTATTTGCTCTATCACATGACTTGATCGTTGACTTGCATTCTTTAAATGTTGTCATTTGCCTTGGAACCGCAGGTGAATTTCACCCTCTGTGCCTGGAAGGTTGCTATTTTGTTTTGTTGCCCTCTGCACCCCCACCCCCGCCCCATCTAAAAAAAGGCTTGAAGGACTCAAAGGGAAATTGCTCCAATCTGATTGTACTAAAATGACAAATGTGTTCCTCTCCCGCGCCTCTGTGCTAAAATTGGCAGGCAGAGCCAGGAGGCGAGAGGCCCGGCTGGCATGGCATGAAATCTGGAAGCGAGCGCAAACAAACGTGGTTGGCGGCGACGCCAAAGCTGGGTTGTCAAATTGGACATGGAGGTCGACGGCGCACTAAGCGCATCTTCCCTGCAGACTGCGTTCATGCCTTGTAAGAGCTGGTCCATGGTGGAGGAGAGTCAAAGAGCTTGTAATGTGATATCTGACTTATGGTGCTTCTTAAGACGCAATACCAACACAGAAATTATAGTCATCCATCAGCTAAAATAAGATATACAGAATATTTTCACATTTGGAATTGTAATTTTTATTATTATTATTACACACTTTATTAAGGTACACAATCTAATGAAAACCAACATAAGTGCTATTTGATGAAGAAAAATGTCTGTTGACAGTAACATTTTTAATTTTATTTTATAATTGTTGTTATTTGTATTAATGTTAGTAGTAGTATCATTGTCATACTAATACATTTTTATTCCACTGTTTGATAAATATGATCAATATTATCATCATACAATTTTGCTGTCTTTTTTCTGTTTAACGAACAAGCTTTAGCAGCTGTTTTATTGAACTACAAAACCAGAAACCAGTGAAGTTGGCACGTTGTGTAATTCGTAAATAAAAACAGAATACAATGATTTGCAAATCCTTTTCAACTTATATTCAATTGAATAGACTGCAAAGACAAGATATTTAATATTCAAACAGAGAAACTTAATTTTTCTTTGCAAATAATCATTAACTTAGAATTTAAAGGCAGAAAAACATTGCAGAAATGATGGCACAGGGGCATTTTTACCACTGTGTTACATGGCCTTTCCTTTTAACAACCCTCAGTAAACGTTTGGGAACTGAGGAGACCAATTTTTGAAGCTTTTCAGGTGGAATTCTTTCCCATTCTTGCTTGATGTACAGCTTAAGTTGTTCAACAGTCCGGGTCTCCGTTGTCGTATTTCACACTTCATAATGCGCCACACACTTTCAATGGGAGACAGGTCTGGACTACAGGCAGGCCAGTCTAGTACCCGCATTCTTTTTACTATGAAGCCACGCTGTTGTAACACGTGGTTTGGTATTGTCTTGCTGAAATAAGCAGGGGTGTCCATGATAACGTTGCTTGGATGGCAACATATGTTGTTCCAAAACCTGTATGTACCTTTCAGCATTAATGGTGCCTTAACAGATGTGTAAGTTACCCATGTCTTGGGCACTAATACACCCCCATACCATCACAGATGCTGGCTTTTCAACTTTGTGCCTATAACAATCCGGATGGTTCTTTTCCTCTTTGTTCCGGAGGACACAACGTCCACAGTTTCCAATAACAATTTGAAATGTGGACTCGTCAGACCACAGAACACCTTTACACTTTGCATCAGTCTATCTTAGATGAACTCGGGCCCAGCGAAGCCGGCGGCGTTTCTGGGTGTTGTTGATAAATGGCTTTCGCCTTGCATAGTAGAGTTTTAACTTGCACTTACAGATGTAGCGACCAACTGTAGTTACTGACAATGGTTTTTTGAAGTGATTCTGAGCCCATGTGGTGATATCCTTTACACACTGATTTTGGTTTTTGATGCAGTACTGCCTGAGGGATCCAAGGTCACGGGCATGCTGCTTACGTGAATTTTTTTTTCCAGATTCTCTGAACCTTTTGATGATATTACGGACCGTAGATGGTGAAATTCATAAATTCCTTGCAATAGCTGGTTGAGAAATGTTGTTCTTAAATTGTTGGACAATTTGCTGACGCATTTGTTCACAAAGTGGTGACCCTCGCCCCATCCTTGTTTGTGAATGACTGAGCATTTCATGGAAGCTGCTCAGTCTCCTTTATACCCAATCATGGCACCCACCTGTTACCAATTAGCCTGTTCACCTGTGGGATGTTCCAAATAAGTGTTTGATGAGCATTCCTCAACTTTCTCAGTCTTTTTTGCCACTTGTGCCAGCTTTTTTGAAACATGTTGCAGGCATCAAATTCCAAATAAGCTAATATTTGCAAAAAATAACAACATTTTCGAGTTCCAACGTTAAATATCTTGTCTTTGCAGTCTATTCAATTGAATATACGTATGTTGAAAAGGATTAGCAAATCATTGTATTCTGTTTTTATTTATGATTTACACAACGTGCCAACTTCACTGGTTTTGGGGTTTGTACAATTAATTTCCATGGTAAGGTTTACATTACTATAGAACCACACTTTCTTTACTTAGCGCTATCTTGCACTAAGGATGGAAATTATTGGGACCCCATTTGTCACCGTTTACCTGACACATTAGGGTGTTGCACTTTCCACTTTAAAGTAGAGTGTTGAATATCTTGAAATGTGTTTTGTGGCAATTCCAACTTTGACCACAACGTCAGTTGTATGTAAGGTGGTGCTTTACATCAGTTTCAGCAAACTGATTAAGCAATCTTTCTCTCTTGGGAGATCCACCCAGTAATGGGTGCCCTATGAATCCCTTTCCTACTATACTGTAGGTGGTAGCTTTAGCATTTGGCATATCACATTAAGATGTTGTGCTTATATACATTTATACTTCAGGAAACGTATAATGAAACAACATATATTAATGTGCCCTGGCTAAATTGGGACCTGTGGAGGGGGGCGTGGTCTGCGGGCCTGCCGCGGAGCGGGGTGTGTAAGGACCGGCCTTGAAGCCAGCGGCAGGTGAGTAGATTGCCCAGCTGGGGCTGGTTATTTAATCACCTGTCACCCTTATTAGCAGCAGCCCGCCGAGACACATTGTTGAAGTTGGAGAGAGAGAGAGACACACACGCTGGAGAGCAGAACAGAGCGGCAAGAGAGACTGAGGCTGAAAAGTCGAGTGCGTTTGCCGCAGAGTGGACTTAATAAAACATTATTGAATCCAGAATACCAGGCTCTCGTGCCAGTGTGTGGTGGTCAGGAGAACCCACTAGAGGGCAACCTCTACAGGACCCTAAGCAGAATTTGATTTTGAGGCCCCCCAGCACCTGTTAATTTTTTTTTTTAACACTTTTTTTATTTATGTGAAACCATTCTAATCTGTTTTTAATCAAAGTTCAATGTAATTTGATGCATGTTATGGGAGACAATGATTATGTCTGGGGGAAATGTACAATTATGTTCCCATCGACAGAGCAGGAAGGGGCTAAGAATTTGTTTGTCATTCATTAATTAACATTTTACCTGAGCTAATTTAACACAAGAATAGTGGGGCCCTCGGCACAACACATGATCCACGTATAGGGATGTGTGGCCCTAATAACACCATATTGTATCTTCGTCGGTTGAAACTAGCATGGTAGCTGTTAGCATTGTTTCACTGGATCAATACTAGGGCTGTGAATCTTTGGATGTCCCACAATTTAATTCAATATGGATTCTTGGGGTCACGATTCGATTCAAAATCTTTTTTTTTTTTTCAATTCAACACGATTCTCGATTCAAAAACAATTTTTTCATGATTCAAAAGGATTCTCTATTCATTCAATACATAGGATTTCAGCAGGATCTACCCCAGTCTGCTGACATGCAAGCAGAGTAGTAGATTTTTGTAAAAAGCTTTTATAATTAATTGTAAAGGACAATGTTTTATCAACTGATTGCAATAATGTAAATTTGTTTTAACTATTAAATGAACCAAATAATGACTTATTTTATCTTTTGGAAAATATTGGACACAGTGTGTTGTCAAGCTTATGAGATGTGATGCAAGTGTAAGCCACTGTGACACTATTGTTCTTTCTTTTCTTTTTTTTTAAAATACATTTCTAATGATAATGTCAATGAGGGATTTTTAATCACTGCTATGTTGAAATTGTAACTAATATTGATACTTTTGTTGATAATATTAATTTTTGTTTCACTACTTTTGGTTTGTTCTGTGTCGTGTTTGTGTGACCTCTCAATTGCTCTGTTTATTGCAGTTCTGAGTGTTGCTGGGTCAGGTTTGGTTTTGGAATTGGATTGCATTGTTATGGTATTGCTGTGTATTGTTTTGTTGTATTGATTAATTTAAAAAAATAAAAAATAAAAAATACAAAAAAATTACAAAATAATAATAAAACATTTAAAAAAATCGATTTTTGTAAAATGAGAATCGATTCTAAATCGCACAACGTGAGAATCGCGTTTCGAATTCGAATCGATTTTTTCCCACACCCCAATCAATACATTAATTGCAAAATGTGATATGCAATACTGGTCCCTGTATTTAAGTTAAAAGTTAAAGTTAAAGTACCAATGATTGTCACACACACACTAGGTGTGGTGAAATGTGTCTTCTGCATTTGACCCATCCCCTTGTTCACCCCCTGGGAGGTGAGGGGAGCAGTGGAAGCAGCGGTGCCGCGCCCGGGAATCATTTTTGGTGATTTAACCCCCAATTCCAACCCTTGATGCTGAGTGCCAAGCAGGGAGGTAATGGGTCCCATTTTTATAGTCTTTGGTATGACTATTTACTTGGTTTTAGCTCAAATACCAAGTAAAGTATATTAATAAAATATAATGCCAACATTTGCAGTATCATTGAACTGTGTTTTACATTATATGGTTATGTTTATTCTCCAAATATGTATCGCTGACAAGAGCAATAGACCAAAAACAAATTTCCACTGCAGAGTAATTGAGTGGGTGAAAATATCAGAAAAACTTAGTACAGAAAGTATAAGCAAACAAATAAACATATTGATTATTTCCAATTAATCAACACAGAATTGTTGCTAAAGCTCTTGTATTGGAGCAGGTGTACCTAATGAAGAGTCTACACATCATATTTCCGTCCCACTACCCAGCGCCATCAACAGCTGTTGCTTGTTGTCTTCCGCATTCTTTAGGGGCAGCGCGCTGCGAGGTAGAAACAATTATATATATTAAAAAAAAAGTGTAATCAATTGTGCAAATGACAGCTGTCAGACTGCAGACTGGCCCTCTGGCACGGAGCGTCTGGGTGGCTTGTATGGTGGCAGTAAACTTGGGCTTCAAACACATGGAGGCAGGGACCACACGCCAGGGGGTCTCTGATGTGTCGACACGCAAACGACGTACATATCTGGAGTCCTAGCATGACCGTGCGGGTGGCGTCATGGCGGAAGGCGTGCACAGTTTGAGGGAGGTGGCGCCGGTTAATTACACTTTTTGTGTTCAAAATCGCCATTTGTTTATTCTACAATGTTTCTGTCAATTTTGTACATTAACTCAACCACAGACTCCACCACAAACGTCCAAACGTTTTCCTTCAGGAAAAAAAGAAATACAATTACGGGGCCCATTTTGTGCATAAAAGAAGCTAAGATCAAGCCAATGTATGTCAATATATGCTAAGTTTAGTTATAGGGGACCACAAAAAATGGCATTATTTGCTTTATTTTAACAAAAACTCTTAGGGTACATTAAACATATGTTTCTTATTGCAAGTTTCTCCTTAAATATAATAGTGAACATACAAGACAACTTGTCTTTTAGTAGTAAGTAAACAAACAAAGGCTCCTAATTTAGTCTGTTGACATATGCAGTAACATATTGTGTCATTTTCCATTCTATTATTTTGTCAACATTATTAAGGACAAGTGGTAGAAAATGAATTATTAATCTACTTGTTCATTTACTGTTAATATCTGCTTACTTTCTCTTTTAACATGTTCTATCTACACTTCTGTTAAAATGTAATAATCACTTATTCTTCTGATGTTTGATACTTTACATTAGTTTTGGATGATACTACAAATTTGGGTATCAATCCGATACCAAGTCGTTACAGGATCATACATTGGTCATATTCAAAGTCCTCATGTGTCCAGGGACATATTTCCTGAGTTAATAAACATCCATCCATCCATCCATTTTCTACCACTTGTCCCTCTCTGGGTCACGGGGGGTGCTGGAGCCTATCTCAGCTGCATTCGGGCGGAAGGCGAGGTACACCCCGGACAAGTCGCCACCTCATCGCAGTTTATAAACATAATATACATTTTCAAAAAAACAAAAGAAGATGTTGTGATGCCAAAAAAATATTGATGTAATCATAGTAGTATCGACGACATACGCACCAGCACTTGATATCATTACAGTGGATGTTAGGTGTAGATCCACCAATGGCGTTTGTTTCCATTTTGATGCCGGTGAGCTATGGTGTGTAGTGAAGCATGTTTAGCTATTCCTCGTCCTGCAGGGATGATACTTGTAAGAAACGTACTTTATTTGTCGCCATGGAGGCGAGGATTAGTGATTTAGAAGTAGCTAAAACACTGCGAATGGACGTTAGCCGCTAGCTAGCTAGCCATGTCTTTAAGCATCTCTTCCGGTGGGTGTTTCAGTGTTATACTTACTTACTTAGGCCTTTAAATTCCCTAAGGAACATAGGCCATTGATGAAACTCCTCCATCCCCTTCGGTCTTATACCCTCCGCTCCAGTTGTTGCCATGACAGCCCTTGTGCCTTCATTTCCCGTTCTGTGGTTCTTCTCCAGGTGGCTCTAGGCCTTCCTCTCTTCCTCTTGCCTTGCGGGTTCCATGTTAGAGCATGTTTTGTGATAGATTTATTGTGTCTATGCAGTGTGTGACCAATCCAGTTCCATTTCCTCCTCCTGATTTGTGTTTCTATTGTGTCTTGTCTAGTGAGGTCCCACTGGTTGGCATTGGAGATGGTGTTGGGCCAGTAGATACCTAGGAGGCGATGGAGGCAGCGGTTGAAGAATGTCTGTGTTTTGTTGAGTATGTTGGCGGTGATCTTCCAGGTTTCTGAACTGTAGAGTAAGGTGGATTTGACGTTTGAGTTGAAGATTTGCAGTTTGGTCTTGAGTGATATGTTTTTTGCTTTCCAGATTTGATTTAGAATAGTGAATATGGTCCTTGCTTTTCCAATTCTGGCACTGACATCCTCCTCCGTTCCTCCGTCCACAGCAATAATGCTTCCTAGGTATGTAAAGGTGGCAACCTCGTTTAACTGGTTATGATCCATGTTTATTGGGGAGTTGTTCTTGTTTCAGTGTAATAACTTCACCTTTATTGTTAGTTTTTCAGGTCAAAATGCGTCCGTTCTCCCTTTTCTGTCTACACACTGTGTCTGCTTGTAAGTACTCTGTGTTTGTGCGCCGCCGGACATGCTCGTCTTCTCGTTAGCCAGCAATGACACGACGTGACGACGACGGGGGGTGGTGGACCGGTACTTTTCAGAGGCGGTATAGTACCGAATATGATTCATTAGTATCGCGGTACTATACCGTACAACAGTGACGTGCGGTGAGGTTCATGACTGGTGAGGCACTGACTTCATCACAGTCAGATTTACAAACATATGAACCCTAAAGAGTATCTTATTCACCATTTGATTGGCAGCAGTTAACAGGTTATGTTTAAAAGCTCATACCAGCATTCTTCCCTGCTTGGCACTCAGCATCAAGGGTTGGAATTGGGGGTTAAATCACCAACAATTATTCCCGGGCGTGGCGCCGCTGCTGCCCACTGCTCCCCTCACATCCCAGGGGGTGAGCAAGAGGATGGGTCAAATGCAAAGGACACATTTCACCACACTTAGTGTGTGTGTGACAATCATTGGTACTTTAACTTAACTTTAACTTTACACATACAAACTGTAGCACACAAAAAAGCACATTTAATTAAAAAAAAACATTATCATGGTCTTACCTTTACTTATAAGTGCGGGAACAGTGGTGTTCGTGTTGGAGGAGTTGTGAATGAATGAATCATGAAATCCGTGCTGCAGTCTGCAGGTGTACCTAATGTTGTGTCCCTGCAGTCGTTCACGGCTCCTCCGGCGCGAGCATTGTTGTTTTTGCACTTTTTGGCTTCTTGTTAAGTGACTTTTTTTGGGTGGATTCGGTCTTGCACGTGGAGGGTTTGGGTGTGGGCTTTGGTTGGTGTGGCGCTCCCGTCGGGGGGTGCAGTCTGCGGCGGAGGTGCGTTAACCGGCACCAGGAGGCGGGATTACGCGAGCCTCACACAGTGCGTCTTCGCAGCAGTTTTATGATTGCTCAGCACAAGAAATACGTTACACACATACAGTTGTTGACAAAATACACTGTACATTATATACCTCAGCTAACTAAACTATGGAAATGTATAATATAGTTCATATAGCAATACGGTCTCACTGCACAGCAGGCCAGCAGTTAGCCGAGTCCGCAATCCATGTTGAGGCACAATTGAGTGACGTGCCTCAACTGGCTGCTGTTCACCGCACCGTCTCTTCTCAGTATTTGAACGGCAAATGTAAAAATTCAGCGATTTTGAATAAAAATAATCTAAAACTGGTGAAGTTAAATGGAAAATAACTTTATAGTATAATCACTGGATACATATAACAATTTAATTATTTTATTTTATTTTTACATTTTTTTTCTGTCCATGATGGCAGGTGAGGCGCCGCCTCACCTGCCTCTAGTGACCGCACGTCACTGCCGTACAACACTACTCCACACTTGTCCAAAAGTTTAAAAAAAAATCAGTCTGATGAAACTTCCTCTTCCCCAGTCAAAGTGTGACTGTGGGAAAAGGTAGCAGTGTTTTTTTTTTTCATGCAATGGACAGATAAGAAGATCCAATACAAAACAGCCGGGCTTGCAGCTGATTAGCATAGCTTCGCTCAAAGCGGCAAACGGCTTACTGGCGCTGCCCAAAGAGAAATTGTAGCTAGCAGTCCCTCTTACACTAATTAACATCTTTCATCTATTTAGTGGCAATGGTGCAAATAACGTAGGGAAAAGTAGCAGTTTTGAGTGTGGAGGGTGCCAAGCAAGCAAGCGGTGGAGACCCGAAAGATAAAGGCTGTCACACTATCAGCGCCTGGCTGGCGCACATCAAACAGGGGAGATATATCGTGTTAATTAGCGGGTAAGGCGCTGAAAGGCAGGCTAGCTTCGCAGCCCCGGTGCTAACTTGAGCAAACGTCTGCCGGCTCGTGTGGCACTCTGCTTTTTTTGGGGTGGGAAAAGTTAAAAAGAATTACTGCACACATAGCTGCCAGCGCACGCTGACACGTACACGTAGGTGCGGGAGCAGACACACAAAGACACACCCACACACCTTCAACGTGTGCTGCAATCAATGACTTAAGTCATCCCACTTTCTTCTTCTTCTTCTTGCCGGCGCTACAAGACACCCGGCCACGCGTATCTCGCCGCGCCCACACTCGCCTCCCGTGACGGCACATTTGCATATCTAAAAAGTATTTCCTGGTAAGTGGAGCGGTGGCGTCTCTCCGGAGAGGCGCAGACACAGATAGAAATTTGTATTAAAAAAAGAAGAAACATCAGAGTAAAAAAAAAAAGAACAAAACCGGCGTACAAGGTCTTTAATGATGCGTCACATCCAAGGCACGACTTGAGCAATAAACACCAGAAGGAGGCGCCGCGGCAAACTTCTTCACCACTTGGTCCAAGTACAGTGTCCTGCATCACCTGTCTGTCCATTCACATTAAAGTACCAATGATTGTCACACACACACTAGGAGTGGCGAAATTTGTCCTCTGCATTTGACCCATCCCCTTGTTCACCCTCTGGGAGGTGAGGGGAGCAGTGGGCAGCAGCGGTGGCCGCGCCCGGGAATCATTTTTGGTGATTAAACCCCCAATTCCAACCCTTGATGCTGAGTGCCAAGCAGGGAGGTAATGGGTCCCATTTTTATAGTCTTTGGTATGACTCGGCCGGGGTTTGAACTCACAACCTACCGATCTCAGGGCGGACACTGCAGACATTAACAACCGTCTGTCCATTCACATGCAGACATGAATATACGTATATACACTATATTGCCAAAAGTATTTGGCCAACCATCCATATGATGAGATTCAGGTGTCCTAATCACTTGGCCCGGCCACAGGTGTATAAAATCAAGCACTTAGGCATGGAGACTGTTTCTACAAACATTTGTGAAAGAATGCGCCGCTCTCAGGAGCTCAGTGACTTCCAGCGTGGAACTGTCATAGGATGCCACCTGTGCAACAAATCCAGTCGTAAAATTTGCTCTCTCTTAAATATTCCAAAGTCAACTGTGGGCTTTATTGTAAGACAATGGAAGAGTTGGGGAACAACAGCAACTCAGCCACCAAGTGGTAGGCCACGTAAACTGACAAAGAGGGGTCAGCGGATGCTGAAGCGCATAGTGCAAAGAGGTCGGCGACTTTTTGCACAGTCAGTTGCTACAGAGCTCCAAACTTCATGTGACCTTCTAATTAGCCCACGTTCAGTACGCAGAGAGCTTCATGGAATCGCTTCATCTAAGCCATACATCACCAAGTCCAATGCAAAGCGTGGAATGCAGTGGTGTAAGCACGTCGCCACTGGACTCTAGAGCAGTGGAGATGCGTTCTCTGGAGTGAAGAATCACGCTTTTCCATCTGGCAATCTGATGGACGAGTCTGGGTTTGGAGGTTGCCAGGAGAACGCTACATTTGCTACAATGAATACGGCATTGTCCCGAATGTGAAATTTGGTGGAGGAGGAATTAGGGTGTGGGGTTGTTTTTCAGGAGTTGGGCTGGCCCCCTTAGTTCTAGTGAAAGGAATGCTCCAGGATACCAAAACATTTTGGACAATTCCATGCTCCCAACCTTGTAGGAACAGTTTGGAGCAGGCCCCTTCCTCTTCCTACATGACTGTGCACCAGTGCACAAAGAAAGGTCAATAAAGACATGGATGACAAAGTCTGGTGTGGATGAACTTGACTGGCCTGCACAGAGTCCTGACCTGAACCAGATAGAACACCTTTGGGGTGAATTAGAACGGAGACTGAGAGCCAGGCCTTCTCCACCAACATCAGTGTGTGACCTCACCAATGCGCTTTTGGAAGAATGGTGGAAAATTCCTATAAACACACTCCGCAACCTTGTGGACAGCCTTCCCAGAAGAGTTAAAGCTGTAATAGCAGCATAAGGTGGACCGACATCATATTGAACCCTATGGATTAGGAATGGGATGGCACGTCACGTTCATATGTGAGTCAAGGCAGGTGGCCAAATACTTTTGGCAATATAGTGTATATCTGTCCATTCATATAAATATCTGTCCGTCCATTCATATAAACATCTGTTTGTCCTTTCACATACACACATAACATATGTCCGTCCATTTACTTGCACACATGAATATCTACCTGTCCATTCATATGAACATCTGTCTGTCCTTTCACATACAGACATAAACATCTGTCTATACAGTACATTCACATACAGACATAAACATATGTCTGTCCATCCACATACACACATGAACATTTGTCTGTCCATTCACATACACACGTGAACATCCATCCATACATCTATGTTCTATTGCTTGTCGGGGTTGTGTGTGTGTGTGGGGAGGTCACTCAGGCGGAAGGCAGGGTACACCCTGGACAGGTCGCCACCTCATCGCAGGGTCAACACAAATAGACAGACAGGTGTGCTTCAGTTCTCGTACACACATAAACATCTGTCTGCCCATTTATATAAATATCTGTCTGTCGTTTTGCATACACAAATGCATATCTGTCCATTCATTTATATAAATATTTTTCTGTCCATTCACATACACACATGAATATCTGTCTGTCCATTTGCATTACAAAAAAACCAAAAATGGTATGTTTTTCATGGCAGGCATCTGAAGACCCACAACCATCTGATTTAATCCATGATAAATGTTTGCATGTGGAGGACTATTTAAAGTAACTGAGTGTAGTCTTCCATTCAAACCTATCTGTCACGTTCAAACACTGTGATATCTATTAAACAAGACAAAAGGCAAGGAATCAAACAGAGACAGAATTCAATTTGGACTCAATATTGAGGAGAGACATGGCCACTGCACTCTCTGCACAGTCCTGCACCACGCTCTGACGAAGAAGGTTTTCGTCACCTCCTTTATTCAGATGTTCAATGTTCACGCACCAACACATGTCACAGCAGGAATGGTAAGTGTGTAAAAGAGTCATTGTTTTCGGTCGCTTTGAAGTCCAAGAAGAGGATTTCTCGGGCTTGGGCTCTTCCTGGATCCAGCTGGGGCAGGTGTTGGAGGACAATGGATAACCCCTCCCGTCTCCTGACCACAGTGACTTCAAGAGGGCAGCGAGTCGTAAACAGCGTTGACCTCGGTCACCAAACAGTTGGAAGAGAGTTTGTGAAATACTTCAAAGAGAGTTCGTTTAACACTTCAAAGAGAGTTCCTCCGGAAGTTGAGCAGATCCTGCCATCTGTCCGTGTTGAAATCACAGTGGCGTTTCACGAGCCTTCTTCCTCTTGCTAGGCCTCGAAAGACAGCATTCATAATACAACGTTTCTTTTGTGATAACTTACAAACAATTATTCCAACATTTCCCTCCTGTTTATCGCAAAAACGTTCCCATAATCTCCTTATCCCTAATAACTTCTTCTTGCAATTTTCAGTTAATGGTTAATTTCCTTACGACAAAGTTATGTTTACACTCAGAATTGAACATACATTTTTCCTCATATTTATGACATTTCTGGAAATAAATCAGGAACACCATCCTGGTATGTATCCTCATCTTCAGATTCATCTTCCTTGTCGTCCACCAGGAAGTACATCTGAACAGCTTTATCATCTGCTGGGCTAATCGCTGTGGTAATCAGACGGTTAAACAGAGAACGCAGACAGGGAATACAACAACATCCGCACAACGTCAGTATTGCTACAAACACGGCCATAGATACTAGAATTGATGATACCAAAGACTTGTATTTGCCGAAACCGTCCATCCACCCATCCCACATAGATGTATCTATGCCTGAGTGCTCTTTCATTTTACCGTTGAGGGTGCGAAGGCCTTCCAGTGCTTTGGTCAGGCTACCTTCTGCGTCGGTGTTGTTTGGTATGAACGTGCAACACTGTTCACCAAATATTGCGCACACGCCCCCTTTTTTGCGTCATACGGTTATGAAAAGCCATAAGGAAGGTGGCGGTGGCGAGTTGATTAGCGACGGCTTCAAGTCTTGGCCTGTGTAATTTTCCAATCTCTGTACATTGTAGTGGACGTAGTTTATTCTGTCAACATTCTTGTTAATCGTACACCACCAGTAGACGTATGATTCAAATCCAGCTGCAACTTGATTTACCAATTTATAGTCGTCAGATATACTTCTTTGGACACCCATTAATATAAGTTGGATCTACAACACTTTGCCAGTTTACATCATGTCTAATTATTTTCCAATGTTCAGATATCAAACTGTTCAGGCGTCTTAACAATTCTTGTACAAATATTGATACATTTACTATGTGTATGCAGTTATCTGATGATACGTTTCCTAACTGTTGTACAGAGCCTTGCATGTTAATGCAGGTATAATTAGCTTTTTTCACATATTTATCAAATATTGGTTTCTGTTTTGTCTCTTTAGCTACATGGTCAATTTTGTTTTGCTCATTACTTCAATTCAACTTTTTTTGACTCATCTTGAGTAATTGTCTGGGTTTATACATACAACACAATCAGTTTTTGTAGCCTATCCCACTTGCTCCGCCATAAGGAACAAATTAATTACCAAAACAGGAACCAATTATTATCAAACTTTGACACACCATCAAATGGTATGTTTACAACTTTGTCACAGTGGAATTTGTAGTGTGCTAGTTAACATGTCCCTTTGATAACACAAATACAATTCCAAATACTTTTTTTCCCATTATATGACCTTTTTAAATACAATCCCAAATACTTTTTCCCATTATATGACTTTTTACTATGTGCTAAGTGTATTTAGCTTGGTCTTTCCACTATCTTTCAAATGGTGTTAGTCCTGTTGTACTTGTAATGTTAATGTACATTTTTACTAAATATTTGCATAATGCTTTTGCTACTGTCAACACATCTGCTTTTCCTTTAGGAAATATTTCTACCTACTTTAAAAATGCATCTACTATGACCAGACAATAATGTTTTCCTTCACTCTTATTTAGTTAATTGCATAGATGTTTTATACAAAATTTTTTTTATAAGAATTAAACTATAGGAAGTATAGTACTTCTATATAAGGGCATTCATAGCCCTCCTGTTGAGCCATGAGTTCAATCATGGCTCAAAACTGCTACCCACTTATAGAGATTTTTTGGTAAGATTAGTTTATTGTCTGGACATACATAGATGTCTTCTTTGATCAGCGTGACTCCGTTATTTTTTTTAATCCATTTATCTTTTTCTTTTGGAGTACTTTGTTGTTGCATATCTTTTAGTATATCATTATTCATGTCACTAGTTTGTCATTTGAAATATGTATTTCCTTTTCTGTTACTTGTTTTGCTGTTTTGTCAGCAAACACATTTCCTATTGATACTGTGTCTGTTCCTTTGGTGTGTGTCGCACATTTGCATATTGCTATTTTAGCTGGTAGCTGTACTGCTTCTACTAATTCTTTTTTCTCTCTCTTTTTTTTAATCAGTTCTCCAATGTGTTACAGATTTTCCTGTTGACTTTATCATTCCTATATTTTGGCTATCTTTATATATATTGTGACCTTTTGATCTTTCATTACTTTACATGCTTCTATTAGTGCTTCTAGTTCTGCCGCTTGCATTGAGCAATTTGATGGTCATTTCTTAGCTTTCAAAATTTTCGTTACTGTAACAATCGCACATTCTGTTCTATTTTTATTTCACAGAATGCTGCTTTAGCTTCTGAATTCCACTCTACAAATGCCTAAATTTTACATTATTTGCTTCTTTGTTTGTGGTTTTTGTACTTGTTGTACTTTGTTTTTCTATTTTCCACAATAGTGCATCCATTTTTGTTTAGAGAACGTTCTAGATTCTTTACTTCTCTTTTGCATAATTGTACTTTTATTTTGCTCATTTTGTGTCTTTTACTATGTAGATGATTTAATAACGCTAATGTTATTTTTCCTCCTAATTCAAATGCTATACATATTACTTTATGTATTTTTTAAGTAATGTTTTAAACTCACTTAACTGTCTATATGCCACTTAATCTATACTTTTACACTCAGAATTTACATTCTTCCCATTGTTTATATTTTTTATTTGCAATTACTATTCAATAATATTCAAAGCAATCAGTTGTCTATCGCTAGCTGATAGTTTTCCTGATTGCCATACCTCCTTATTTATTCTATGTTATGTCCTTATCTTATCTTAGCTCAACACTCAGATGTATGGTGTTGCAAATGTCTAAAACATAATCTAACTTAAGAATGTTATACTACACTTCAAAGTTAAACCTACTTTAAACTTACATGTAATAAATTCATTTTCACACCTCCCCCACTGCGCCACGCACACACACACACACACACACGGGGGTGTGTAAGTGCGTGAGTGCACTCTTAAGGGCAAAGGTCAGCAACACTTGAAGAGATTTCTCTTCTTTTTTCTTTTTTATCTCTTCTTTCCTCAGCTAATAAACATGTAACCCACTTTATCATTTTATCATACTGTACATCTCAACTCTTATTATAGTTATTAATCTAGGTTTTTATTTGTTCCATTATTTAATTATACATATATATATTTGTATATATAAAAGCGCTCTTTATATATCCAAACATACATGTATATCTTCAGTCTACCTTTTCTTCATCTCTTATTTCAATACCCCCATTATATATGTCGTACACATTAGTTTATTCCATTTTGCATTAATTCTTCTTATTGATTTCTTCCCATTTCTTCATGTATTTTTACTTTTATCTCATTTTAGCACTTTGAGATTTTTTCTCCTATTTGCTTTTTCTTTTAACCTATTTTTATTTTTATTTGAACCTCCGGGGTTTTTACACAATTTGTACCTGGAAAGATACACACTTAAACACACACTAACAAACAAACAAACAAGTTTGCAGCGATCTTACAACCAATGGCATACGCTGACAACATGACTAATTGGTGTCGTCTTTTAACAGTCATGCTGAGTTACTTTGATTGTTAATTTTTTTTTTCTCAGGACAGTTTCTTGCAAAATGCCCTTCTCTGCTACAATGCCAACATGTAACCGGGTGTAACCGCTGACGTTGTGGTTGTTGTCTTCTATTTTGGTTTAAATAGATTGTAATAGACCATATTAGATCTGTGTTTCTTTGTGTCCCTCTTTCCATTTTGAGAATTTGGAGTAATCCGTTGTCCCCTACAGAGCCGAACTTATAAGGATTACTTTTGTCTTTGTTGTAAGATAGTGGCTTAATTTATTATTGTGGTACACATCGCTTCTACTGGAGATGGTTCCCCAGTGGAGGTGTCTTGCCTAGAGCATCCACAATAACCCACTATTTACTTCTCACAACTTTAATATGGAGTGATAGCCTAATGGCGATTACTCCCACACACTCTCACATTCACACCTTTCAGTATATTGATCTACGGAAATTTCAATATTTCATGAGGACCTCCAGGTTATTGTTTTTTACGGACAAAATTCAGTTTTTATTCTGAATAGACCATTTTAGGTCTGCATTGGACGCCGTCGTCCCCAGGATAATGGCTTACGGATATTTCAAATTATTGTGGGCTCCGCCTCCCCCTAGTATATTTGTTTACGGATATTACGGATTCTAGTTTTCGCGGTTCCGTTTACCTGCAGTATATTGGCCTCTTCAGTTTTAGAATTTTAGTTTTTAGTTTATTTCGGGTATTTCAGTTTTCGTGGACACCGACGTCCTGCAGTAATTTTGGCCTTTTTACCTGTTAGAGCCTAGAATTTACAGGGTTTGTTTATGTGTCGTAACCCTCGTCACACGCTTTTTCTTAGTCGTTTCTTTCTTCGTCAATTTAAAACGTACTCACTGCTCTTTGCGTTCCTTCCTCTTGTCCTTGGATTTCCGTCAGTCTTTCAATTCCAGCCCGAAATGAAGAAAAAGCAGTTCCTCAATCAGGATTTGGTTGCCATGGTCTTTCTGGTTTCACTCATTCTTGCTGGAATCGTCAGACGTGTTGGAATCCGGCTCGAAGGACCAATAAGATGTCACGTTCAAACACTGTGATATCTATTAAACAAGACAAAAGGCAAGGAATCAAACAGAGACAGAATTCAATTTGGACTCAATATTGAGGAGAGACATGGCCACTGCACTCTCTGCACAGTCCTGCACCACGCTCTGACGAAGAAGGTTTTCGTCACCTCCTTTATTCAGATGTTCAATGTTTACGCACCAACACATGTCACAGCAGGAATGGTAAGTGTGTAAAAGAGTCATTGTTTTCGGTCGCTTTGAAGTCCAAGAAGAGGATTTCTCGGGCTTGGGCTCTTCCTGGATCCAGCTGGGGCAGGTGTTGGAGGACAATGGATAACCCCTCCCGTCTCCTGACCACAGTGACTTCAAGAGGGCAGCGGGTCGTAAACAGCGTTGACCTCGGTCACCAAACAGTTGGAAGAGAGTTTGTGAAATACTTCAAAGAGAGTTCGTTTAACACTTCAAAGAGAGTTCCTCCGGAAGTTGAGCAGATCCTGCCATCTGTCCGTGTTGAAATCACAGTGGCATTTCACGAGCCTTCTTCCTCTTGCTAGGCCTCGAAAGACAGCATTCATAATACAACGTTTCTTTTGTGATAACTTACAAACAATTATTCCAACACTATCTTTTAAGCATCATGTTAAAAAAATAAACAATCACAAGTATCATCAAATTTAACTCATCAATTTTTAATTAGAAAGGAAACCTTTCTGACTTTGGAAGCAGCAAAAGTGTATTTGAACACTAAGATTTGGATTTGCATAAATGACTGCTATACAAGTTGGTCACATACAAGTCAGAGCACCCAATAACCCATCAAGTCTCTCTTTAAAAATACATTTAGAATTGTTGCCCGAAAGCCTGCGATGAGGTGGCGACTTGTCCAGGGTGTACCCCGCCTTCCGCCCGATTGTAGCTGAGATAGGCTCCAGCGCCCCCCGCGACCCCAAAGGGAATAAGCGGTAGAAAATGGATGGATGGATGGATGCCTGAAAGCCTCTTCACTATCATTATTGTAATATTCTTAGTAAGTATAATGTTTTACACTTTGATAACTGTCAGATATATTTGGGTGCATGTTTTTGTTTTTAAGATTTTGAAAGACATTTCCCCAATGCCATTAAAATGGTAAATGGTTTATCCTTGTATAGCGCTTTTCTACCTTCAAGGTACTCAAAGCGCTTTGACACTATTTCCACATTCACCCATTCACACACACATTCACACACTGATGGCTTTGACATTATTTCCACATTCACACACTGATGGCTTTGACACTATTTCAATCCACTTTATTTATTTATATAGCACATTTCCACATTCACACTCTGATGGCTTTAACACTATTTCCACATTCACCCATTCACACACTGATGGCTTTGATACTATTTCCACATTCACACACACATTCACACACTGATGGCTTTGACACTTGCATTCACCCATTCACACACGGATGGCTTTGACACTATTTCCACATTCACCCATTCACACACAAATTCACACACTGATGCTTTAACACTATTTCCACATTCACCCATTCACACACTGATGGCTTTGACACTATTTCCACATTCACACACTGATGGCTTTGACACTATTTCCACATTCACCCATTCGCACACTGATGGCTTTGACACTATTTCCACATTCATCCATTCACACACACATTCACACACTGATGGCGGGAGCTGCCATCTCAGGCCCTAACCACGACCCATCAGGAGCAAGGGTTAAGTGTCTTGCTCTAGGACACAACGGACTAGGATCGAACCAGGAACCCCAAGGTTGCTGGCACGGCCGCTCTACCAACCGAGCCATTAAAAGCTTGTATACAGAAAAAAACAACAATAGAGTCAATACGAGAGCGCTAACCAGGGGAGGTTGTAACATCCAGACATGTAGGACACACTTCAGTCAAATGGTCGTCCCTATCAGAGCACACATGCACGGAACATGTTACCAGCTCATATTCCAAACTGTGTCAACTACCCAACCATCCAAAAACCACTAAAACAGTAGTTAAACCAGTCCAGTGCACATGTGTTATGTGCACCTTTAGTTGATCACCTTACATTGACTTGTTTTCTTGCTAATTGTTATTGTAGGTTAGCATGCAATGTATGTATTGTAAATGTGTGTTTTATGGACCCTGCCTTGTAGAGATGCGCGGATAGGCAATTATTTCATCCGCAACCGCATCACAAAAGTCGTCAACCATCCGCATCCACCCGAACTAACATTTAATCAAAACCGCACCCGCCCGTTGTTATATATCTAATATAGACGATGCAAGGCATTAGTGAGGTTATAAAGCTTTTGCCTGTTAAAGAAAGGAGACTGATCCAATGCAGCAGAGATATTCAATGCGTGCCACGCTGTCACGGCCCAGACGCACACCAGTGCGCAATCATCTGGGAGCCGCGCTGAGCGCACCTCCAATCGCGTGGAGGTGCGATGTCCCTCGCACCCGCGGCGGCTCCACCCGAGCTCGCGCCCGAGGCTTCAGCGCGCACCGCGGCGGCCATCCTACTCGTCGCGGCCTAGCCCTCGCGGCTCTCGCTGCCGGCGACGGCCGGGTATGGGCCCGACGCTCCAGCGCCATCCATTTTCAGGGCTAGTTGATTCGGCAGGTGGGTTGTTACACACTCCTTAGCGGGTTCCGACTTCCATGGCCACCGTCCTGCTGTCTATATCAACCAACACCTTTTCTGGGGTCTGATGAGCGTCAGCATCGGGCGCCTTAACCCGGCGTTCGGTTCATCCCGCAGCGCCAGTTCTGCTTACCAAAAGTGGCCCACTCGGCTCACCAGGGTGAGCCCCACCCCTTTCGTGAGCGCACTGCGCGCGGAGTGACCCCTGTTACGCGCCCCCGGCAACGGGGGTGGCGGGCAGGTAAGCTGTGCGGGCGGAGCGCGTGGAGTGACCCCTGTTACGAGCCCCCGGCCACGGGGGTGGCGGGCAGGTAAGCTGCTTACCTGCTGCGCGTGACGCCGGCCGCGGCGAAGGCGGACGAGGCGGGGTGTCGGGGCGGTGGGCGCGGTGGTGACCCTGGACGTGCGTCGGGCCTTTCTCGCGGATCACCTCAGCTACGGCTCCCGGTGGGGCCCTCTCGGGGGAAGGGGCCTCGGTCCCGGACCCCGGCGAGGCGTCCCTTCTCCGCTCCGTAAAAGTGTCCATCTCTTTTTTTTTTCTTCTTCTGTTGTGGCATATGCTGCAGGTGCCTGCTCGTTTTTCGTATGTGGGTAACAACATTTAACTATGTATATATATTTCCGAATTGGTTTAACTGCCACCCGCCTGAATCTATTTAAAATCTAATTTTTTTACATTTCAACCGCCCGACCCGACCCGCGGATAAAATCTAATTTTTTTTATTTCAACCGCCCGACCCGCGGATAATCCGCGGTTGTGTCCGCAAACCGCGCATCTCTACTGCCTTGCAACTACAGATGAAATTGTGCTATTATAGCTAACTCTGATGCTTTTGCTCTAATGTTGATCAATATGCGTTGTCCTTATGAATCAATTCAATACACACACGCACATAAACATTAGTCGATGCGTTCACGTATAAACAATGCAGACATTTGTTTAACGAAATGAATGCAGACGTTCCAATCTGGTGCAACTCTCTGTACTGTAGCAGGCTGCTGTGGGCTGGCAGGTCTAGAAGGAGAAGCCCCCCCCCCCCAGACTCCCCTCCCAAAGGCCAAAGCAGGTCAATGATTATGAGTCTCAGGGGGCGTCGGCTTCATTACTCCGGAGTGCATCAAGGCAACCCACAGGGCGCTGCTCGTATTTGCATAACCTTTGACCTCCTGCTACCGAGTCGGCCCCCTCCATCCTCGTCCCCCTTCAAGCAGAAGGTTCAAGTTCACGGTCAGAGTCACCTTTTGATTTTATTTAGCGTGCTATGCTAAGGAAATAGGCGTTGGTGTTCCTGAAATCTGCAGTGCATCTCCTGGTGACTCGTCAAAAGCTAAGACAACAAACATCAGATGAAGATTTTCGTCTCCGTCACATGACGTCATGCGCGACTCGGGCTGAGCCGGATCCGCATACACTGACAACGTATTCTGCCGCGTGACTCCGCCCCTTCTCTCTCCTTCGCATGGCTGATTGTTGAAGTGATAAGTGACGCTGATGGATGAGTCCTGCTTTGTGTAATTACTGTCCTGCTTATCATTGTCGCCGATGATAGCACTGGTGTCCCGGCCCAGTTTGCGCTTGATAAATAACACTCGCCGTGGAAATACGCTGGAAATCATCTCGCGAGCAGACCCCCGAAATGTAAACACATGGCGAGGCTAATAGAAGGTCCCGGAGAGCGAAAGTCGGCGGCGCTAGATCAGGACCATCTTTACACGCGTCTGTCTACATCCAATAACACTTTTCTACCGATATATAGCAACAAAAAGGGATCTGATTAAACATGTATTTCCAGACAGTGTGCAACAGGTGGCGCTACGCATCCTAAACATTTGAGCCAGTCAGAAGCCCGAAGAAAGTCAATTGTGGAAAAGGCACACAATACTGAATAGAGGAAAATAGGCTGGACTTGAATATTAAGCTAAACCAAAGGTGTCAAAGTCGTTTTCACTGAGGGCCACATTGCAGTTATGTTTGGCCCCAGAGGGCCACTTCTTATAGTGAATACTATTATTACACAATTTTTTAAAGCATTTTATTAGTGCATTTTTTTAAAACTAAAATGTAAAACAAATATGGTAAGTCGCAATAATTTCACCTCAAAATACAGTGTATTTTACTGTAAATGGAAAAACAGTACTGCTGTTTTTATGGTAAAAAAAAAGGCAGCTTGGTTGCCAGAATTTTATTGTAAAATATACTTCTTTTTTTTTTACTGTAAATAATAAATGCAATTTTACAGTACAATTTTGGCACCTGAGCAGGTTTTTTTAATTTATTGTTTTTACCGCAAATCTACAACTGTAGATTTTTCGGTGTATTACTGTAAATGTCAAAATAACACCACAGTTTATTACAGTAAAAAAAAGTACTGTTTTTTTAAATTAAGATAAAAATGCTGTAAAAACCACAGTAAATTTCACAATTTTACCATGAAATCTATTGTTCCTTTTACATTGCACAATTTGATGGATGACTTGCTTTCAAATCATTATTATTAGTATGTATTTCTATTTAAAAAATGGTTTGAATGTTTGATAATATATTTTTGCATAATTAGACAATATTTAAGTGATTACATGGAGTACATATGTTTTTTTTCTCCCAAAATAGAAATGAAGAATACATTTAGTAAGAAAGGTTACAGTACATTATTGATACATATTATTTCCAGGCTTTCAAGGGCCACGTAAAATAAAGTGGCGGGCCACATCTGGCCCCCAGGACCATGAGTTTGACACATCTGAACTAAAGAAAAAAAAAGGATGCATTAACATCACAAAACAAACCTTCGCTAAGGCCAAACAACTGTTTTTAGCAGGTGGCAGTAATGTCCATTTGCGCATATTTTTATAACTTTGTACAACAAAAGCTCATTCGTGGCAAAATATTAACAAAAAGTGTTTTTGCATTTTTGTAGTGACCAAGAAAAATACGACTGTTTAAAGTTGTACTGTGATGTCACACAAAGCTGAGACCTACTCCAAAAATATTTCCCAACTGTTTTAATGTAAAGACAAAAATTAGGTAAGATCTTTACCCTGGATAGAAAAATTCTGTTTTCAGACCCCAAATAAACAAAATGCGGAGTAAAATATTTTTAAATACCCTTGCAACTTGTTGTCGAAACATACCCGCAAGTGACGAGAAATCGTTTTTGTTAATGATTACGATTTATAAATAATAGCGATTAGCGCTTGAATAATGACTATGGTTTTCATACGGCCTACTTTCCGTTAGATTCAGGTTTTGACTACAAACTTGGGTCCAGACTTCTTAAGAATGTCACCTTCGGTGACTAAGTTGGCTATACTTTTTTTGCTGAGTACGACTACAAAAAAGGCCATGTGACCAATAAAAGTTGTGAGTACCAGCACTTTGATAAACTTTGACACTATTGAATTCAAGAAAAAACTTGAAGCAAAGTACTCCCTCTGTGCTCAGTTATGTGGAACCCAAACAGGAAGTTCTTGTTAGCAGCAGAAAAACAAAATGTGGCCACCTGTGTGTCGTCCTTTTGAGGGGCCCCATAGAAGTCCACCTTTGACCTGGAGCTGGTTGGCTGACTGAATGTTACGAGATGCTAATTGGCCGTGTAGCGCCGTGGCAAACACTTGTAGTGCGCTGTGTAAAAATGCAAAGATGCTAATTGGCACGGTCGATCCATACTGTGGTGCCTTCTAATTGGCTGCTGACTTTTATATAGAACTTTTACACACTTTGTGTTAAAGATTATACGGAAACTGTTACATTCTCCAAATGTTTAATTATATACACTATATTGCCAAAAGTATTTGGCCACCTGCCTTGACTCACATATGAACTTGAAGTGCCATCCCATTCCTAACCCATAGGGTTCAATATGATGTCGGTCCACCTTTTGCAGCTATTACAGCTTCAACTCTTCTGGGAAGGCTGTCCACAAGGTTGCGGAGTGTGTTTATAGGAATTTTCCACCATTCTTCCAAAAGCACATTGGTGACGTCACACACTGATGTTGGTGGAGAAGGCCTGGCTCTCAGTCTTCGTTCTAATTCATCCCAAAGGTGTTCTATCAGGTTCAGGTCAGGACTCTGTGCAGGCCAGTCGAGTTCATCCACACCAGACTCTGACATCCATGTCTTTATGGGCCTTGCTTTGTGCACTGGTGCACAGTCATGTTGGAAGAGGAAGGGGCCCGCTCCAAACTGTTCCCACAAGGTTGGGAGCATGGAATTGCTCCTGAGAGCAGCCCATTCTTTCACAAATGTTTGTAGAAACAGTCTCTATGCCTAAGTGCTTGATTTTATACACCTGTGGTCGGGCCAAGTGATTAGGACACCTGATTCTGATCATCATGGCTGGCCAGAGTCGGGACCCGGGGTGGACCGCTCGCCTGTGCATCGGTTGGGAACATCTCTGCGCTGCTGACTCGTCTCCGCTCGGGATGGTGTCCTGCTGGCCCCACTATGGACTGGACTCTTACTATTATGTTGGATCCACTATGGACTGGACTCTCACAATATTATGTCAGACACACTCGACATCCATTGCATTCGGTCTCCCCATACGGTCCTCTCCAAGGTTTCTCATAGTCATTCACATCGACGTCCCACTGGGGTGAGTTTTTCCTTGCCCTTATGTGGGCTCTGTACCGAGGATGTCGTTGTGGCTTGTGCAGCCCTTTGAGACATTTGTGATTTAGGGCTATATAAATAAACATTGATTGATTGATTGATTTGGATGGGTGGCCAAATACTTTCGGCAATATGATTACATTTAATTTTCTAATTACTTTGTAACTTGTACTGCCTCTTTTAATCTCAAATATGTATTAATTCTCTTAATGGTCAACGTTGTCACATTTCTGTTCGGTAACACTCAATTAGATATAATACTTTAAATTCATTTAAAGTGTAAAAAATGGGCTATATTAATAAGCTATAAAAACAGTTATAAATGAACCTGCTTTGCCTTTAGGTTACAAATGTGACTAAAAGCAATTTACGTCAAATGTTATACATGCCAATACTAATTTATATACTAATATAAATGAAGTAGGTCAATTGAAGTAAAGCTAACAATGAAAGACAGCAACTAATGACATTTCGAACATGCATGCCTTCTCATGTAAAATAACATAATACAGCACAATAAGTTAACACAAGAAACATTGATCCTCTCATGTAACTAAAAGCAGAATATCAGAAACTAATATGAAGTAAAATGTTAATAACAAACATATTGTTGAATGAAAACATAATATAAATAAATGTGTATTTTTTTAATGTTGTTCTCTTAACATCTATTTCAGTGTAGGACCTCCATGTGCCCCCGTGAGAATATGAAGTCTCCTCTCTGCAGTTCCAAATGTCATCCTAAGCCATCCATTACAATCTTCTCCCCAGACAAACTCTCCGTCACACTTAAACGGGCATCTGGGCAGATTAAATGTGTGACAATCAGGCGGGAGGTTTAAAGGACACCACCAGTCACCGGGGGGTCCGATAAGGGAAAAAGTGCTTTGCCAGCACAAAGCGACACCAAAGGCAACCTGCACCTTGCAAGGCCTTTTTTTTTTTCTTTTTCAGAAGTCATGAGCATGTAGCTACACCGGCCTGTAACAATCCATACAAAAGGTATTTTCACCAGTATAGGTCTCAGTGGTGCCATGATAGTACGCTAGCGTGTCTGAAGCTTTAAAGCTAATGAGCTGTGTTTGTCCACACTATTTATCCACTTTTTACTTTATAGTTATGGCCAAATATTTTGCAAGTGTCTTCAAATTTGTGCTTCAATGCTTTTGCTGCTTGATTTTTCATTGTTTTGATCTTTACACACGTTTTGTCGGTCATTAACAAACCTTTAAAATGTTATCTTTGAAAATTCTGACTTACTACTGACATAATACTGACTTGTTCACTTATCACTTCCTGTCACCGGGAGAGGATGCAAAACGAAAATGCTCTGCTCTTGTTACCAGTTTTGACTAAAATTGGGAGTTTTCCTGACCACTGATTATTATTACATCTACAGGACAGCTTTCACAATTTACATTGTGAAGGGAGAAAAGTCCTCCTGTCTTTCCAGCATACTTGCCAACCTTGAGACCTCCGATTTCGGGAGGTGGGGGTTGGGGGGCGTGGCAGGGGGCGTGGTTAATATATATATATATATATATATAAGAAATACTTGACTTTCAGTGAATTCTAGCTATATATATATATATATGTATATATATACATATATATTTTATTATATATATATATATACATAAATAAAATAAATACTTGAATTTCAGTGTTCATTTATTTACACATATACACACACATAACACTCATCTACTCATTGTTGAGTTAAGGGTTGAATTGTCCATCCTTGTTCTATTCTCTGTCACTATTTCAGAACACACACATTATACAAATATACATTATAAAATCAATAAGAAAACAGGAGCTCTAATTTGGGAGTCTGAATTAGGATCAGAAGTTCCTATATAAACATTGCGTACTCACGTCGCCATTTTGTATTGATTACTGCAGCTGTGCACTGGATTAATTCACAAATACAAACTACAACTCACAAACACTTTAGAGTTAGGCTCAACCATCAGAATGTGTACTTAAACTTATAAAGATCACATGGATATTATTCAGTGAGTTGATTCACCAAAACTAACCTGTTATACAGGAGGAAAAAGCACACAGGTCGCGCTCATCAGAATGACAAGACACTTCCGGTCTGCAGGTGATAGCATTCAATTGGGAAGAAACGCCCTACTGCCCCCTACTGACCAATGTGAATACTGATAAATGTGTAATGACAGTTCCAAAAACTAATTCAAACCACAAAATAAACTAAATAAATCAACACAAAAATGTGACACATTATGGGTGGGTCACATATGCATGTACAACAGGCTGTCAACACGTCACTCAGGTCCGCATGGAGCTGGAGGGGGCGTGGCCTCCAGCTCCGCCTGAATTTCGGGAGATTTTCGGGAGAAAATTTGTCCCGGGAGGTTTTCGGGAGAGGCGCTGAATTTCGGGAGTCTCCCGGAAAATCCGGGAGGGTTGGCAAGTATGCTTTCCAGTACAACACGAAAGTGGTTGATTTTTAGCTTGTCCAGCTTCCATAGCTGTTTTAAAGGGGAACATTATCACAATTTCAGAAGGGTTAAAACCATTAAAAATCAGTTCCCAGTGGCTTATTTTATTTTTTCGAAGTTTTTTTCAAAATTTTACCCATCACGCAATATCCCTAAAAAAAAGCTTCAAAGTGCCTGATTTTAACCATCGTTATATACACCCGTCCATTTTCCTGTGACGTCACACAGTGATGCCAACACAAACAAACATGGCGCATAGAACAGCAAGCTATAGCGACATTAGCTCGGATTCAGACTCGGATTTCAGCGGCTTAAACGATTCAACAGATTACGCATGTATTGAAACGGATGGTTGTAGTGTGGAGGCAGGTAGCGAAAACGAAATTGAAGAAGAAACTGAAGCTATTGAGCCATATCGGTTTGAACCGTATGCAAGCGAAACCGACGAAAACGACACGACAGCCAGCGACATGGGAGGAAGCGAGGACGAATTTGGCGATCGCCGTCTAACCAACGATTGGTATGTGTTTGTTTGGCATTAAAGGAAACTAACAACTATGAACTAGGTTTACAGCATATGAAATACATTTGGCAACAACATGCACTTTGAGAGTGCAGACAGCCCAATTTTCATCAATTCATATATTCTGTAGACATACCCTCATGTCAGCAGGCCAGGGAAGCTAGGGTCGATATTCTTCTCTTGATCATCTTCGGTGGCATAAGGGACGGTGTGAGCCAAGACATCCAGGGGGTTTAGCTCGCTCGTCTGCGGGAACAAACTGCCGCCATTGCTTGCCGTGCTACCGAGGTCCTTTGTCCCTGAATTGCTCACACACTCCGGCAGATTCAATGGGGGTCTGGCGGCAGATTTCTTTGACTTTATCGTTGGAAATGCATTTGCTTTGAGTGTCGCAGGATATCCACACATTCTTGCCATCTCTGTCGTAGCATAGCTTTCGTCGGTAAAGTGTGCGGAACAAATGTCCAATTTCTTGCCACTTTCGCATCTTTGGGCCACTGGTGCAACTTGAATCCGTCCCTGTTCGTGTTGCTACACCCTCCGACAACACACCGACGAGGCATGATGTCTCCAAGGTACGGAAAACAGTCGAAAAAACGGAAAATAACAGAGCTGATTTGACTAGGTGTTTGTAATGTGTTTGAGAAAATGGCGGATTGCTTCCTGATGTGACGTCACGTTGTGACGTCATCGCTCCGAGAGCGAATAATAGAAAGGCATTTAATTCGCCAAAATTCACCCATTTAGAGTTCGGAAATCGGTTAAAAAAATATATGGTCTTTTTTCTGCAACATCAAGGTATATATTGACGCTTACATAGGTCTGGTGATAATGTTCCCCTTTAAACACATTACAAGAAATACATATGAGGCTAACTCCGTATCTCGCTACCTTGTATGCGCTAGTTTTCTGAGACCCTTATTTTGTTACCACAGGCAGGATGGAGCAGCACTTTTATTGTGAAGAAAGAAACTGTGCGGTTGGTCTTTTCACTTTTGACGGTCGGTACGGCGAGAGAGTCTGTTGAAATAAAAAGTGCTTCTTGAGTTACTGCCGGTCGTTTTTTTTCCTTTATACAGAGCTTGCAGCAGCCAGCATCATCTCATAAGACCCTCGGGTGCCGTGTATGCCAATCTAGTGACCAAGGTGACGTCATAGTAAAGATTGATGATTGGTCATTTTTTGGTCTATTTTTTTTAATGCCTCGCGATCGACCGACACACCCTTTACGATCGACTAGTACCTAGGTGTCAAAGTCAAGGCCCGCGGGCCCGCCAGATCCGAAATCCGGATAATCTTTTAATTATCTATGGCCCCCAGGATGGTATTTGATTAGTATTAGAACCGGCCTGCAGGCCACAGCCACCTGCTGCTGTTTTGCACGCACCAATACGCCATTCCCCACAATGCAACGGTAGCCCACGAACACTCTACAGCGCTGCAAATTGGCCTCGGCTTCATTAGCCATCAGCTTTCAGGGCAGATGTCAACTTTCAGCAACTCCCCTCCCCAATAATGACTAAACGGAAGGTGGAAGGTGAGAACAGGGGGTTTCAAGCCAGGTGGCAGGCAGAGAACATGTATATGAAGGTAAAAGGCAAACCTGTGTGTCTTCTGTATGGAGAAAGTGTGGCTATTATGAAAGAATATCATCTAAGAAGGTAATATGAAACATCTAACAAAGACTAAGACAATAATATGGACACGAAACAAAGGCTACAGAAGGTGGAAGAATTAAAACAAGGTCTTAAGTCCCGGCAGGCTCTGTTGACTAAAGCCACATCACAAAGCTACGGTGTCGTTTTGATAACTGACACCATGTTTAATTATAATTGTAATATTTGAATGATGATAAATGAATGTGTTGTGGAAGTATGCGGATTTCACCAATGCGGCGGTTTGTGGAAACAATCGGTTGCTTTTCCAAACATTTTTAATAAACTGCCAACGTTGGAATGCTAAACATGTAGTGCTTAAAGTTTAATGGCTTTATAAAAACACTGAGACAAAGTCTATAAGTTAATTGTGTTTTTCATGGTGTTTTTGAAACTGCACCAATTTTTTTCCTCAGTTTTCAACTTACGTCAAGTGTTTTGCCAATAGGATTATTTGTAGTATGTACATTTTCAGAATGTACTTGTTCTATTTTTGGCCAAAGTAAGACAAAGAAAAGAATCTGAAGTTGTCTCAATTTTTAAGTTATTATGCCATGATTTTACCAGTCCGGCTCGCGTGGGAATAGATTTTTTTTATTGAGCTAAAATGAGTTTGACACCCCTGGACTAGTAGCTGGCGATCAACCTAATGGGCACCCCTGATCTCCATTCATGGACATTCATTAAGCAACACAAAAGACTGGTGAACAGGAAAATATGGAAATGAAAATCTTCTGCAACATAAATAACACAAGTTTGGAATTAGAGAATTATGTCGAACCAGATACAATGTTTTTCTCCCACATCAGGGATAATTTTTCTTTTTCTACAAAAAAAAATATATAAGAGCAACATTGCATCTGAGAACAAACTGTCAATTAATAATTTCAACAGCCAAAGCTTGTATGCAAACCACAACGACATTAAGTATTTTTTGGAACAATTCAACAAACCTTATAAAGTGATCGCTATCAGAAATATGGAGTGATGCTAAAAAAGGAATTTATTTTGATCTGGAAGGATACGAACGACAACAGAACCAACAAGAACGGAGGAGGAGTAGTTGTGTACGTGATGAAAAAGCTGAACTACAAAGTGGTAAAAAAACATGACATTCGCTATTGATAATATTTTAGAATGTACAACCATTGAATTCTGTCATGAGAAAAACAACTAAGTCAGGTATTGCAATGTTTGAAGACTGGGTTAAGTCACTGAAATCTGTCAAAAAGTATTTTTCATATGTGGTGATTTCAACATTGACCTCTTGAACCGTAATAAGCAAAAGACCATTAATGACTTCATCGATAAAAGTTAATATCCAAGGCAGAATCACAGGAGACTGTGCCATGCTTATTGATATTGTTACTAATGATTTTGGTAATAACACTACAAGTGGTCTGCTAATAACTGTCGTCAGTGATCATCTACCAGTTTTTACAATCTATGAAAGAAACTACAAGAAGAGGAACAAGGATGACAAAGAGACATTTCGAAGACTTTGCACAGAGAAAAGTATAAATACTTTTAATAACCACCTGAGGGAACAAAGTTACGACAATGCGTACAGTGAAATGATGAAGATGATGCATATGGAATTTTTTTTCAGTATTTTCAGGATGCTTTATGACAAACATTGTCCATGAGAAGCAAAAGAAAAACAATGAACCATGAATGACATATGGATCGATAAAGGCTTGTAACAAGACAAATACATTATATAGAACATTTATAATAAAAAGATCTATAGAGACAGAAAATAAGTACAAAACGTACAAGAACAAGCTAACCAGCATCTTCCGAACATGTAGGAACAAATATTACAGTCAATTAATAGACATGAACAAAAATAACATGAGAGCAACATGGGACATCCTAAAAGCATTATTAAAAATAATGCTAAGAATAATTACCCTCAATATTTCTTAGATGGAAACATAAAAAATGACAAGATCAACGAAATAGTTAAAGGCTTTAGTTCTCCAATACATCTTCTGAAGCACCTGAACACATCACCAGTGATGTTCCTGGGGTCATAAGGTGGTTCGGGTCTTTCAAACATCAAACACCCTCTCTCAGGTGACCCAACCACAAACAAAATGCGGCTTGTGTTCAAGTGGCACTTTCTTGTTCTTCCCATGGATCTCTTCTCTTAATTCAGAGCCATTTTGAGGCTTTCTCAGCTGCTTCGGTGATGTTCTTGATGGCTCTGCTCCTTGCTGTTCCTGTAATTCCCAGGGCACCTCGGGCTTTGTGGAATGAATGCCCGCTACAAATCCTTTGCTGCCAACCTCGATGGGCATTCATCTTGCCTTCCAGCTCTGTTCAAGACAGTCGATGAGCAGGTGTTCATACTTGGTCCTCTTCCTTTCACGGGCCTCCCCCAAGAGGTCCTCCCATGGCACTGTCAGCTCCACTATTATGATGTTCTTGGTGCTTTCTGAGACCAGTAGGATATCTGGCCTCAGGGTGGTGCTGACAATGTTCTGGGGGAATCGCAGCTGCTTCTCCAGGTCAACAGAGAGCTGCCAGTCTTGGACAGTTGCCAGGATCCCTGCTAGTGCTTTCTTGCAAACTGCCTTTGGCTGATCTCCTGCTTTGACAAAAACGATTGCGCAGGTGGTGTTGCGCACTCGGCTGCGGCTGCTAGTACCTTTGCTGATGCCTTCTGCAATCGGTTTCAGCACCTGGTTGTGGCGACAGGTTTAACGACCCTGGTCGAGTGCTTTTGGCAAGAGCTCAGAAGGTTTTCCAGAGTTCCTCTTGCTGAACACAGTTGGCAGTTCAGGATCTCCGCTCTCCCCCAGGTGAAGAGGTTCGCTGGGCTAGGCAGGTGTCATAGATTGCCCGGTTAATCAAGCCTGCCAAAGCTCCGTCCAGGGGACATGCTCCCATCTGGTCCAGGCCCCCCGCTGCCTCATACCAGGCGCTCTGCTAGTCCTTTTTTCTTTCACTGCTGTCCTGACTTCCTCCTGTATCTGCCTTCACTTCTCCTTGCCCTTGCTCTCCTTAGGCCAAGGTAGTGTTCGGAACATCCCCAGGCCTGCTCTGCCATTGCCCACTACATCCACCAGATCTCTGTAGCTAAGTCCTGCCTCCACACCCAGCACAGCAGACTCGGCACTCCACTTTCTTCCGGTTTTCACCACAAATCCTGCCTGGGCCATCTTTGGGTCCCTCGAGTCTCTGTACAGCAGCACCTCCCTGGTCCGAGTTACCTTGACCTCCTCTTTCAGCGACTTCAAGGGCAACCGGAGCTTTGTGGCGTTCCCATAGAGGGCGATTTTCTGAGGCTACTGGGTAACCCCTAACTTCTCCTGAGACAGGTGCTGAAATAACTACTTTGTAAATATTTAACCAAATCTGGAAGGAAGTATTCCAGATCCCAGTTGAGGACTTGAAAGACACGATAGACAAAAATCCTCTATGTTCATCACAGATGTGACAGAAGAGGAAATAATCCAAATTGTGAATAAGTGTAAATCCAAGACCTCAACTGATTGTAACTAAATTCATATGGAAACAATAAAAAAATGTTATTGAAGACAGTTGAGAACCTTTAATGTACAGTATATCAGCAACCTATTATTTTAAAAAGGCAAATTCCCAAATAAAATAAAAATTGCAAAAGTTGTACAGATTTATAAGACTGGAGACAAACACTATATACTCATATACAAATATACGACATAAAGTGGCAATAAATACTTCAATAAAGAATAAAGGCAACACCAAATGGTCCCTAGTGTGTGAATGTGAGTGTGAATGTTGTCTATTTTTTTGTATTACTAATTTACTTTGTTACTTACTCATTTATTAATGTATTCACTGTTGTGTTAGAGATTGAGTACAAAAACGTTTTAGAAATAGCCATGACATGAAAAAAGGTAGAATTAAATAAGATCTGCCTCTTCCTACTCATTTTTTGACATGCTGTGATAAAATGGAAATATGTGATGTATCACATTGTAATCGTATGCATGTTTGAAATAAACCATATTCAAACACCAAATTGAAGTCCTTCCCAAAAGTGTACACTGTCACAGCACGTGTTCAATGTAATTGTTGCCATATTTCACAAACAATTTATTGCAGGAGGACACAAACATTAGCGGTGCTAGCATTAGCTTTGTGATGCTACAGTGCTAATATTACATTCATATTTTAACACCAACATAAAATACGTGTCTTTTTATGCAACCAAATAAAAACACAAAAACTGAAAAAAATTTGATTTCAAATAAAAATAAAACATATAAAAGAAATTTGGTTGCAAATCAATTTTTGGTTACATAATACTTTTTTGGGTAACAAACATTTCTTTAGTTTAAAATAATTTTCTTAGTAAAAAAAATGTTTTTTGTTAAAAATATGTTTTTGTTTGCAATTATTTTTGTTACCAATCATTTGTATGGTTACAAATTGTTTTTGTTTGCAATTCTTTCTTTTTTTTTGGTTGCGATTCAACTTCAACCTTGCAGGCGGGGCCTCCTGTGAGCAATATACTTAAAGCTTTTTTATTTGTCAGTCTCAGTTTAAGGTGTGACCATATGGGCATGACTGATGACAACTTCCGCCCTTTTAGAGGAAAATAAATACCAAATACGAGGGGTGGGCGATACTTCGCTAGTTAAAATGGATTTGTAACCAAAAAAGTTGATTAGTAACCAAAAAAACATTTGATGGATGAATGGCAATATATTTTTTTAACCAAAGAACAATAGGTAACCAAAATATGTGTAAACCCCCACTCCTCCCCCAAAAACACAAATTTTAACCAAAAAAGATTCGTAACCTATACTTGATTTGTATTTTTGTTTTTTGTTTTTTTACGAAAAACTTAATCTTAACCAAAAAAGAGATGTCTAACCAAACAATGATTTGTAACAAAAAAAAACGATTTTCAACCCAAAAAACAAATGTTGACCAAAAAAGGATTTGTAACAAAAAAGGATTGTAATAAAAACAAAGATTTGTAACCAAGACTCGATTTGTAACCAAAAAACAAATTGCAGCAAAAAAATAATATTTCTAACCAAAAACAAATCCAAATCAAAAAAGATTTGTAACTTAAAAAATATATGTAATCTAAAAAATTTGCAACCTAAATAAGATTTGCAACCAAACATTTTTGTCCGCCAAATAAAATCTTTTTTGTTTGAAAGTGTGTTTTTTTGCTAATCGTTTTTTTGTTTGGTTACAGAAAAATACTACATAGGTGACAAAATGATCAAACTTACAGTTCCCATATCAGTAGCAAACTGACGGTTAGTTAGCAGGGCTCTGAGCCTCATTTTAAGATGTGTAGTAAAGCCTTTTTCTTTTCTTTTTCTTTTTTTAACAAAGTGTGTGAATGTGAGTGTGAATGTTGTCTATCTGTGTTGGCCCTGTGATGAGGTGGTGACTTGTCCAGGGTGTACGCTGCCTTCCGCTTGAGTGCAGCTGGGATAGGTTTCAGCACCCACACAACCCAGAGAGGGACAAGCGGTAGAAAATAGATGGATGGAAAGCAGACCTCTGATAAGTGGTGTGTATAAAGAGGAGGATTTTTTTTTCTCTTGGCACTCACAAACAGACTCTGAAGTCACTTATAAATAGTACATTTTTCGTAATAGGGAACCTTTAAAATAAGTCTGCATCCATATTGTTTTTTTTATTTTATAAAGATTCATGCTCTCCTGGCCATTTCAATAAGTAGTCCTGAAAAAAGTAATTGCTTTGCTGGCTTATATTTCTGCTCTAAAAAGGCTGACGTTAGATGTGTGAAGTGCTATAAATGACACTTAATGCCACTTTTACATAAACCGACATGAGCATCACTGGCATAGCTATGTAAGGATGAGTAGCGTTTATATTTTAACCATGAACGTACTTTTGCTAAAGTGCCAGTGTTTTAACGCTGCCCAAACATGTGCTTAGTAAATGGAAAAAAGGCTTAAATTTGGTTTAAAAAAAAAGAAAGCTTTTGTCTTTTTACTGAATATTGTGACATACAAGTTGAACATCATAGTAGGGTTGTACGGTATACCGGTATTAGTATAGTACCGCGATACTAATGAATCATATTCGGTACTATACTGCCTCTGAAAAGTATCGGTTTATTATGTTTATAAACTCAGGAAATATTTCCCTGGACACATGAGGACTTTGAATATGACAATGTATGATCCTGTAATGACTTGGTGTCGGATTGATACCCAAATTTGTGGTATCATCCAAAACTAATGTAAAGTATCAAACAACAGAAGAATAAGTGATTATTACATTTTAACAGAAGTGTAGATAGAACATGTTAAAAGAGAAAGTAAGCATATAATAACAGTAAATGAACAAGTAGATTAATAATTCATCTTCTACCACTTGTCCTTAATAATTTTGACAAAATAATAGAATGGAAAATGACACAATATGTTACTGCATATGTCAGCAGACTAAATTAGGAGGCTTTGTTTGCTTATTTACTACTAAAAGACAAGTTGTCTTGTATGTTCATTATTTTATTTAAGGACAAACTTGCAATAGTAAACATATGTTTAATGTATCGTAAGATTTTTTGTTAAAATAAAGCCAATAATGCAACTTTTTGTGGTCCCCTTTATTTAGAAAAGTACCGAAAAGTACCAAAAAGTATCAAAATAATTTTGGTACCAGTAGCAAAATATTGGTATCAGGATAACACTATAACAATGTAACAAATTCAACAATACAAAACAGGATTTTGGAAAACAAAACTGCCATGCTTGTTATATAATGCAGCTCGCTCATAACGTGATTGGCGCATTGTGAGGAAGTGTTGCAATGCTGTTGTGACTACCGCTACAGGCTTGATTTTAAAATGTGCAGCGAAGCTTGCTTTTTATTTCATTTTATAGCAAAGTGGTGGACGTGTGGATGGGGGTCGGCTGATCTAGCGAGAGGCGGCTCTGAGGCGGCACCAAGTCCATGTAGAAGGAGGTTATCCTTTATGACGTCAAGAACTTCAAAAGCGAGTGCTTCTTTTTTTTTTCTAAAAGTGAACCAAACAAGTATGGGAGATGTTGCTGCTCATAAACAGGCTTTACTGTAGGGAAGCATATTCCTTCCTCGTGAGACACTTTTGAATAATAGGAGCCCATGAAAGGTGAAAAACGGTCTGTATTAGGTATACGTAGGTCTTGAGAACCAGTGTTTATTTATTTTGCTTTATTACTCTTCTCAGTTCACATTGGAAATCCATTTTTTTGTCATGTGAATGACTATATGAAAAATAAAAATAAAACATAAAAAGATCGGATTTAACAATTAATCTGAATTAAAGGCCGACTGAAATGCGATTTTCTTATTTAAACGGGGATAGCAGGTCCATTCTATGTGTCATACTTGATGATTTCGCGATATTGCCATATTTTTGCTGAAAGGATTTAGTAGAGAACATCGACGATAAAGTTCGCAACTTTTGGTCGTTGATAAAAAAGCCTTGCCTGTACCGGAAGTAGCAGACGAGTAGCGTGACGTCACAGGTTGTGGAGCTCCTCACATCCGTACATTGTTTACAATCATGGCCACCAGCAGCGAGAGCGATTTGGACCCAGAAAGCGACGATTTCCCCATTAATTTGAGCGAGGATGAAAGATTTGTGGATGAGGAAAGTGAGAGTGAAGGACTAGAGGGCAGTGGGAGCGATTCAGATAGGGAAGATGCTGTGAGAGGCGGGTGGGACCTGATATTCAGCTGGGAATGACTAAAACAGTAAATAAACACAAGACATATATATACTCTATTAGCCACAACACAACCAGGCTTATATTTAATATGCCACAAATTAATACCGCATAACAAACACCTCCCCCCTCCCGTCCATATAACCCACCAATACAACTCAAACACCTGCACAACACACTCAATCCCACAGCCCAAAGTACCGTTCACCTCCCCAAAGTTCATACAGCACATATATTTCCCCCAAAGTCCCCAAAGTTACGTACGTGACATGCACATAGCGGCACGCACGTACGGGCAAGCGATCAAATGTTTGGAAGCCGCAGCTGCATGCGTACTCACGGTACTGCGTCTGCGTATCCAACTCAAAGTCCTCCTAGTAAGAGTCTCTGTTGTCCCAGTTCTCCACAGGCCAATGGTAAAGATTGACTGTCATCTTTCGGGAATGTAAATAATGAAACACCGGCCGTGTTTGTTCTTGCTGAAGTCGGCCGCAATACACCGCGTCCCTCCTACAGCTTTCTTCTTTGCTGTCTCCATGGTTCATTGAACAAATTGCAAAAGATTCACCAACACAGATGTCCAGAATACTGTGGAATTTTGCGATGAAACAGACGACTTAATAGCTGGCCGCCATGCTGTCTCAAAATGTCCTCTACAATCCGCGACGTCGCGCGCTGACGTCATCATACCGAGACGTTTTCAGCAGGATATGTCGCGCGAAATTTAAAATTGCACTTTAGTAAGCTAACCCGGCCGTATTGGCATGTGTTGCAATGTTAAGATTTCATCATTGATATATAAACTATCAGACTGCGTGGTCGGTAGTAGTGGGTTTCAGTAGGCCTTTAAGCATTAATTAGGAAAATATTGTGAACGTAACTCTTCTGTATTTTCACCGACTCAGTGCCATTTGCTTGTTAAAACTTACATTTCTGTCTTTTTCAACTGTAAATCTGATAATACACATATTGAACTACTCACGTATTGGCGCATCTCCGGCAACTTGATTTCATTTTTGACAAGGTTTCCTAAGCCTCATTTGAGTAACAGGACTGGAAGTAACATGAGTTTTTAGCAAACCCACCAAATATTGCCACATAATAGCTGTGCTAATATTATGTTGACACTATCCCAGTGATTCAACAAAAATATATATCTTAAAAGAAAACAAATAACGTCAACAATGATTTAAGTAACACGACTGTGGTGATGTTTTAACCCAACAGTCATAGTAGAAATATAATCGAATATACAGGGGAAAAAAGGATTTAATTTATTTTTGACCTGCAGAGGAGTTACATGAAGCAACATCCTGTGGACCATGTGAGTTGTGGAATAGTTCCTTTGAATCAGTTTTACTGATCATGCTAAGCTCTTATGTTTCATATTCTTTATTGTGTTGTTTTCTATCTTAGTATTAATATTAAGACTATTATTCTATAAATGGTACATTTTTATTAACTTATTAATGTGCTATTTATATTTTATTTTTACATATACTTCATCATACGTTTCATACTATTTTTTAGACTTTTAGTTATTGTCCAGTGTGGACGCCTCAAAGGGAGTGTGTTTCCTCAAATCCATGCCATGTTTTGTTATTGTCAACAGTGCTGTGTGTGTTCTCTTCTTCTTGTTTTGTGTACATCACTTTGTGTTTGCCACTTGCCTGTGTATGACAAGTGCTATATAAATAAAGTTTGATTTGATTTGACATATTCCAGAAAGGTTCATTTGTGGATATTTTTTTTTAATCTAAAAACAAATACACATCCAATAAAGTTGGGATCAGGAGTAACATACATATTAAATATTATTCATGCGGGTCGTCATTTTTACATATTTGCAAATATGTAAAAATAAAAACATTTTTGAAGGATTTAATTACCTTTTGGTAACATTTTTGGAAGCAGCAATAAATGTATTTTCCAGTGTTCAAGATAGTTTAAATCATGTTAAAGTACCAATGATTGTCACACACACACTAGGTGTGGTGAAATTTGTCCTCTGCATTTGACCCTTGTTCACCCCCTGGGAGGTGAGGGGAGCAGTGGGCAGCAGCGGTGCCGCGCCCGGGAATCATTTTTGATGATTTAACCCCCAATTCCAACCCTTGATGCTGAGTGCCAAGCAGGGAGGTAGTGGGTCCCATTTGTATAGTCTTTGGTATGACTCGGCCGGGGTTTGAACTCACAACCTACCGATCTCAGGTCGGACACTCTAACCACTAGGCCACTGAGTAGGTGTGTGTCAAACTCAAGACCCGGGGTCCAAATCTGGCCCGCCACATTATTTTATGTGGCCTGTGAAAGCCTGGAAATAATATGCCTTAATAAAATGCTTAATTTTTTTCTGACTAAATATATTTGTTCTTTTCCTTTTGACATTAAAAATCATGTACTGCATGCAATTGCATATCTTTTAAAATTCAATATTATCAAAATCAAAATATTATCATGTATTCCAAAAATATTTTTCAGTTAAAATAAAGATAAATACTGTACTTAAATATCTGCTTGACTTATGCTTTCAAAACAAATTATCAATCAAATTGTAGACTGTAAAATGGATAATAGATTTTACGGTTAAATTCCGCCGACTGAGTTTTTTACCGTAAAATAAACTTTGGTACTGTTTTTTTCCATATACAGTAAGACATTAAAACATTAAAAAACAACAACAACAAAAACATTAAGACAAGATTTTACAGTAAAAAAAAAACAACCAAAAAACCTGGCTGCTCTGTTGCTTGAATTTTACTGCTAAAAACAGTGGTATTGATTTTCCATTCCATTCCATTTGTACAACATTTTTATATGCTATAAAAAACCCCCACTGCATTTACTGTAAAATTCTGGAGACTGAGCTGCCAGTTTTTAAAGTAAAATGTTTTTGTGAAAGCTTATGTGAAAAAATATATTGTTAATGTATATTCATATGTTACTCATTGTTAAAAATCGGCCCTCTGAGGGCAACCATAACTGCGATGTGGCCCTCAATGAAAACGAGTTTGACACCCCTGGTTTAAATGAATCTTTTAAAATTGTTTTTATCAAAGGGGAATTGCACTTTTTTGGAATTTTGCCTATCGTTCAAAATGATTGACGACGGATGTTATTTATCTATTTTTTTTGCATCCTAAATATTAAATAAACGCGATAGAAACTTCGCTTACAATAGAGCCTATGTTAGCCGTGCAATTCCGCCTACAAAATCCTTAAAAAAGATCCAAACACCTCCATTGAGGTTTTATATACATGCTGTAAGTATATATGTAATGTAGTAACAGGCACATTTATAATAACATTTATTATTTACGTATTTACATTATGTATTGTTACATACACTGTAATATTGCACATGGTAATTGGGATTTGTTATATATTGTACATGTTATATACAAATATAATATAATATAATAATATAATATATCAGTATACAGTAATTTGTATATATAATATGTAAATATTACATTTATGTTATATTTTATATTGCTACTATAGTAAATGTTTAGTCTACTTTATACCTGCATTATCCTTTCCATCCTTTGTAACTGAGCTACTGTGTGGAACAATTCCCCTTGTGGATCAATAAAGTTTGTCTAAGTCTGACTCAAAGTCTATTTTGATCATTTTAAACATACGCATTCATTCATTCATTTCTAAAACGCATCACAATGTTTTTTGGTTTTTTTTCTTCATCACTGATTTCTGCTCAGTGCAGACTTTATGAGAGCCAACAAACATAATGAAACATCACTTATTGTGCAATATCTGCTGTCATTAGAATGCCGTCAAAATTCCATAAAAAGTGCAGTTCCCCTTTAAATATGCAATCAGATAAATGTGCAGGACACTTGTAACAAAAAATATTTGAAAGGGTTACAAATATCGTGAAAAATTATCCTGTTAGCTAAAACAGAAATGTCCACTGCAGAGGACGTTGGTTCTCACAGGGATATAGTGGGTGTAGGAAGGTGAACAGGGATGCAAAAAGGTTGGTGCATAAAAGGTCCATAAAGGGTCATGTGGTTGCATTCAGGCGCATATGGAATGTAAAAGTGCATTTACAGGTGTGTAAAGGTGTATATACTATATCCTGCTGTTGGCAGGAGCTCCGTGCTCTTGTATCATCATTTCGTGTTTCTGATATTTTCCTCTTGTTTTCATGTGTTTTTTCTATTAATTTTTTTGCCCTTTGCTTCGGGACCCTTTGGGACTGTGCGACAAGGGGAGGCACTTTTGTGACTTCTGCTGTGCTTTTTTGTGAACTTCTGGATCTGCCACACAGGAGCTTTTTGGAAATGGAGACCAGCTGCTGGGTCTCTGCCACACCAGAGTCCGTTTGGAGAGACTAGAGGAGATGCGGATGACGAGACAGGGCTGCGGAGCTGGCGCTGAGCGCCGGGATGGACAAGATTCACAGAGTCTTGGCTGAATGAGCATGCAGGTATTGGACACCTCGGTCTCCTTGGATGTATCCTCGCTCATCCATGCGGACTGGACACTGGCTGAGAGTTAGTGGGCGGCCGATGGTGGAGTCGGCTCCCTTGGTTGCTTTGTTGGGTCCGCTCCTGTCTCTGGCCATGCTCCCCCCACCACAGCAGACAATGGCGTGGAACACCGCAGCGGCCCCCCACAGTATATATGTTTTTTATTTTTTGTTGTTTTACTTTTGTAGTTGTATGTAGAAATGGCGTTGCATCAGCTCTGCTTAATGTGTTTAATGTCCTTTGATGTTTCCCTCTTACACACATGCTTATGTGTGCTATGGCTATGAGGTTTTTTTTGCATTGGCCCAGGCTTAGACTGAAATTTTTTTCTCACAAAAACCCCACACCACCGTCCCAGCGTTTACCTGTTTCTCACCTTTTTTTGTAAGGGGCGCAGACCCTCATTCATACATGATGATAGATGGGGGAAGGGGTGTCAGTGTCCAACACCGCTGGCCTTTACACGTCCTTTGTGAGCGAGTAGAGCAGTGTGGACACATGTGAACACCACCTCACACACCCCCGCAGGAGGGGACAGAGAGCGTGAGTGGTGTCCCGGTCCAACTCCTAATGGTGGGAACATTGTGGAGGTGAAGCCGCCTTTTTGTTCGCTGTGGATAAAGGAGGCTTTTGACAGGCTGTGTTTTTGTTACACGGAGGGCCGTGCTCGCTGCAGGCCATGCTTGTCCTTGGTCGTCGTGTTCGGGGGCCAGGAGTGTGGACGCACAGGACAGGAGACAGAGTTACTTGCTCCAGGGAAAGAAACATGCTACTGTGAGCGGGCTGGAAGGAGGACAGCGTATCATCTGTCTTTGAGGCGGAAAGTAGACGTGCGGCTGGATGGAGAGAGGGCAAGACGGGCCTTGACAAAGAGACAGATGGAGGAACGGGTTGGGGGGCGGGGGGTGTTAGAAAGTAAGAAGGAGAGGCGTGAAGGTGCTTTATGGGCTACTTAGCGGCTCATGTATCCAAGCTGCTGTCATTCCAGGTCATCCATTGTCACCGCACGCACCTCACCGACTTCCCACAGTCGCCTCTCCTCGCTGCCGTGACCTCTAAGTGCAGCTGACAGGCAGCCGGCGGTGACCTCAACCCCGTCTGACCTTTCCTAACCGTTGAACTTCCACACGCCGGTGCTGATTGATCCGCCCTCAGGCTAACTAAACGTCACATAACTGTCGCGATACTTGATCCCCTTTGGATGCTTCATGTTGTAACATGAGCGCTCTCACCTGAGAAACACCTTAACAACTCCAAATAGTTTTGTCATGCATAAGAATATATTAGGAGGTTTTATATCACACCACTGGCAAACTAAACCATCCATCATTTAAGCACCTAAATTACCTTTGATGTACACACTGCATGTCAAATCCGATTATTTTGTCGTCCCTCACCACATTACGCTTCAAATATCTCAGCTTCACAACATTAGACATTTTTTTAAGCATATTCCACATATTTTTGGCCTAAATTAGGTGTTAAATTAAGTCTTATTTATACATTATAACTGACAAAATGACCTGGTACCTACACAACGAAGCTCTTGTAAAAAGAGCTCAGCGGCGCATGCACTTTTTGCGTCGGATGAAAAAAGCACAGCTCCCTCCCCCCATTGTCACCACATTCTACAGAGGCTCTATAGTGAGCCTACAGACCAACTGCATCTCTGTCTGGACTCAGACTGGAAGTCTCTGCAGAGAGTGGTGAGGACGGCGGAAAAGATCATCAGGACTCCTCTTCCTCCTATCCAGGAGATCGCAAAAAGCCGCTGCCTGACCAGGGCTCAGAAAATCTGCAGAGACTCCTCCCACTCCCACCAAGGACTGTTTTCACTGCTGGAGTCTAGAAAGAGGTTCCGCAGCCTCCGTAGCAGAACCTCCAGGTTCTGTAACAGCTTCTCCCCTCAGGCCATAAGACTCTTGAACACATCAAAATAATCCCCTCAATTCCCCCCGAAAATGGATTAGCTCGCTGGAATATAAAGACAATATAACATACATCCATAAACGTGGATGCATTTGCAAAAGTGCAATATATTTATCTGTACAGTAATCTATTTATTCATATATGCACCTTATTGCTCTTTTATCCTGCACTACAACGAGCTAATGCAACAAAATGTCGTTCTTATCTGTACTGTAAAGTTCAAATTTGAATGACAATAAAAAGGAAGTCTAAGTCTAATTATGGTCCTGGTTTACCAAAGGTTTGCATCTACTAAAAACCGTGCAAACCTGATAGCACACGCAAAGCTGATCTACTAAACGTGTGCAAAGTGTATTGCGTCTGTTAAGTGAGCAAAATAAGGCGTGCAATCCATTTTGTGTCTCTGTCTTCATTCATTTTGAAAATATATGCTAATCATTAAAACGGACACAATACTGGGAGGACAAGATGCAAATATAATTATTTAGCACTCGCAATGTGATTTATCAACACTCGTTACGGTTTTGCGAGCACTATTTAGCATTTTATCTAGCACGTATCAGAAGGACGTGCAAACTGACAGTTCCACACACGGCTGCAGGATTGATCCTACGTGTGTGTGTCAACATTTTGGATGCTCAGAAATTCAAAATATTTAAGACACATCGTCTATTCAGCAACATCATTTAATCATTTTATAGCAGCTAAAAGACTTAAGGGGCTGACTAAAACCAATTCAATTGATGTATTTTGGTGTCATTTAGGTTGGTTTTTTTTTTACTGTTGTTCCTTTTTTCCACATAAAATATATTATTATAATATTTCTTATATGGCCTTGCGATGAGGTGGCGACTTGTCCAGGGTGTACCCCGCCTTCCGCCCGATTGTAGCTGAGATAGGCTCCAGCGCCCCCCGCGACCCCAAAGGGAATAAGCGGTAGGAAATGGATGGATGGATATTTCTTATATGAAAAAAAAAAAAAAATATATATATATATATATATATATATATATATATATATATATATATATATATATATATATATATTTAAGTATGCATTTTTTTTGTCTTGAGCAGAGTAAGTCAAGCCTCTCTCCAATGAGTGGACCTAAGGCGATAAAAAAAAAGAAAAAAAGAGTTGTTTCCATGTAGATGCACTGCAAGACTGCTTATAACATGCCCATAAAACTTGTACATGTCTCCTGCATGTTTGAAAACATAGCAAAACGTCAGCATGACAACATGAATGTGCAGTAAAGGAGATTGTCTCCGTGGTGATGCCCCGTTTAGTACACGCACAATTTTAATACGGCCGTCTGCACCACTGTACACGCAGTCTTAGTAGAGCGCATCCAACATGCCCACTAATAGTACACTCTAGGGTTGTCCCGATACCAATAGTACCGCTAATCACTTTTTCTTCTGTTTTGGATGATACCACAAATGTGGGTATCATTCCGATACCAAGTAGTTACAGAATCATACATTGGTCATAATTTAAGTCCTCATGTGTCCAGGGACGTATTTCCTGAGTTAAAGTTAAAGTACCACTGATAGTCACACACACACGAGGTGTGGTGAAATTTGAGTTTATAAACATAATATAAAAAAAAAAAATGGAAAAGATTTTGTGATGCTGAAAAATATCGAGGTAATCATAGTAGTATGGACGAGATACGCTACATATTTGGTATCATTACAGTGGATGTCACGTATAGATCCACCAATGGCGTTTGTTTACATTTTGATGCCTGTGAGCTACGGTGTGTAGTGAAACATGTTTAGCTATTCCTCGTCCTGCAGGGATGATACTTGTAAAAAATATACTTTATTTGTCGCCATGGAGGCGATGATTAGTGACTTAGAAGTAGCTAACACTGCCGACTGCGGCTGGACGTTAGCCGCTAGCTAGCTAGCCATGTCTTAAAGCACCTCTTCCTGAGGGTATTTCAGTGTTATAACTTCACCTTTATCGTTAGGTTTTAGGCCAAAATGCGTCCCTTCTCCCTTTTCTGTCTACACACTGTGTCTGCTTGTAAGTACTCCGTGATTGTGCGCTGCTGAACATGCTCCTCTGCTCATAAAACCAGCAATGTCACAACGTGATGACGGCGTGCCGTCATGCCCGTTAAAAGAAAAAGGGGGGGGGGGGGGGGGGGGAGTTGGACCAGTACTTTTTAGAGGCGGTACAGTACCGAATATGATTCATTAGTATCGCGGTACTATACTAGTACTGGTATAACATCCAACCCTAGTCCACACTATTTCATAGATTTCACAGGCTAGTTACTGCAAGGTATTTAGACTTAGACTTAGACTTCCTTTTTATTGTCATTCAAATTTGAACTTTACAGTACAGATAAGAACAAAATTTCGTTTCATTAGCTCATGGTAGCGCAGGATAAAAAAGCAATAAGGTGCATATATAAATAAATTAATAGGTTACTGTACAGATAAATATATTGCACTTTTTCATATGCATCCACGTTTATGGATGTATGTTATATTGTCTTTTTTATTCCAGCGAGTTAATCCATTTTGGGGGGAGTTGAGGGGATAATTTAATTATGATGCGTTCAAGAGTCTTACGGCCTGAGGGAAGAAGCTGTTACAGAACCTGGAGGTTCTGCTTCGGAACCTCTTTCTAGAGTCCAGCAGTGAAAACAGTCCTTGGTGGGGGTGGGAGGAGTCCTTGCAGATTTTCTGAGCCCTGGTCAGGAGGCGGCTTTTTGCGATCTCCTGGACAGGAGGACGAGGAGTCCTGATGATCTTTTCCGCCGTCCTCACCACTCTCTGGAGAGACTTCCAGTCTGAGGCATTGCAGGCTCCAGTCCAGACAGAGATGCTGTTGGTCAAGTAGGCTCTCTATAGTGCCTCTGTAGAATGTGGTGAGAATGGGGGGAGGGAGCTGTGCTCTTTTCATCCGACGCAAAAAGTGCATGCGCTGCTGAGCTCTTTTTGTGTGTAGGGACCAGGTTATATTGTCAGTTATCTGCACCCCCAGGAACTTGGTGCTGCTTGGTGCTGTGCCGTTGATGTAGAGTGGAGTGTGGCTGGACTGGTGCTTCCTGAAGACAACGATGATCTCCTTGGTCTTGTTGACATTCAGGACCAGGTTGTTGGTTCTGCACCAGTCAACCAGATGTTTCACATCTTCCCTGTAGTCCATGTCGTTGTTGTCACGGATGAGGCCCACTACTGTCGTGTCGTCCGCATACTTCACAATGTGGTTAGTAGTGGACCTGGCACAGCAGTCATGAGTCATCAACGTGAACAGCAGCGGACTCAGGACACAGTCCTGGGGGGAGTCGGTGCTCAGGGAGATGGCACTGGAGGTGTTGTTGCCCACTCTCACAGATTGGGGTCGGTTTGTGAGGAAGTCAAGCAGCCAGTTGCATGGGGGGGTACTGAATCCAAGGAGGGCCAGTTTGCTCACCAAGTGCTGCGGGATGATGGTGTTGAATGCTGAGCTGAAGTCCAGAAACAACATCTGCACGTGTGTCCTTTCTTTCCAGATGTTCTAAGCTCAAGTGGAGTGCAGAGGAGATGGCGTCCTCTGTGGAGCGGTTAGGTCGATAAGCAAACTGGTATGGGTCGAATGTGGGGGGAAGACTGGAGACAATATATTCCTTTAGCAGCCTCTCGAAGCACTTCATTATGATGGGGGTGAGTGCAACGGGGCGGTAATCATTGAGGGAGCAGAGGTTTTTTAGGCACTGGAATGATTGTGGCAGTCTTAAAACATGATGGTACCACAGCCTGGGTCAGCGAGATGTTGAAGATGTCTGTGAGAACCCCAGCCAGCTGGTCTGCACATCCCTTAAGCACCTTGCCTGGAATGTCATCATGTCCCGGTGCTTTTCGGGGGTTCACTGTCCTCAGGGTTTTCCGGACATTCGCTATGTCCAGGTTGAGCGGTTGCTCATCAGGGCGAGGCATGGATTTTCTCGCCGGAGTGGTGTTAAGTTCCTCAAACCTTGCAAAGTAGTTGTTAAGGTCATTTAGGAAGCTGATACTGTTGTCACAGGGACGGGGGGCAGCTTTATAGGCTGTGATGACCTGTATGCCCTGCCACATTCGTCTAGTGTTTGTGGGGTTCTCGAAGAAGTCCTGCACTTTCTGACTGTGAGCACGCTTTGCAACCTTAATGGCACGGTTCAGGTTAGCTCTGGCTGTTTTTAATGCTACCATGTCGCCAGACTTAAAAGCCTTGTTCCGAGCCTTCAGCATTGCACGTACCTCACTGTTCATCCAGGGTTTCTTGTCGGCCCGTGTGGGGATGTTCTTAATCACACTGACATCCTCCATGCACTTCTGAATGTATGCGGACACAGACTCTGCATACTCCTCCACACATATGTGATGGTTTTCGGTGGCGGCTGTCTTGAACATGTCCCAGTCTGTGGTTTCGAAGCAGTCTTGTAATGCTTCCATTGCTCCCTCTGGCCAGGTCCTCACCTGCTTCACTGTAGCTTGCTTCCTGATCAGCAGGGGCTTGTATGCAGGAATTAGCATCACAGATAGATGGTCTGAGGAGCCGAGGTGGGGGCGTGGGGCAGCTTTATACGCCTGTTTAATATTGCTGAACACTAAGTCCAGCTTGCTTCCACCCCTGGTTGCAAAATTCACATATTGATGGAAATGAGGGAACGCAGTTTTCATGTTAGCTTGATTAAAATCCCCTGCCACAATGAAAACTCCCTCTGGATGTGTAGATTGCAGTTCATTGATGGAGCAGTACAAAGCATTCAAAGCTTCTTTGGTGTTAGCACTGGGGGAATGTACACTACTGTGAAGATCATAGCACTGAATTCCCGGGGTAAATAAAATGGCCTGCATTGTATAGTTAATAGTTCTACATCGGGAGAGCAGTGACATGAGACTATCTTCCCATTATTGCACCAGTTGTTGTTGATGTATATACAAACACCACCGCCTCGGGATTTACCAGTGAGAGTTCTGCTCCTGTCCGACCGAAACATAGTTATCCCCTCAATGCTAACTGCCTCGTCCGGAACGGATGGTTTCAGCCACGTTTCTGTGAGAAATATGGCGCAGCAGTCTCTCATCTTGCGTCTTGCATATAAATCCAGCTTAAGGTAGTCCAGTTTGTTCTCCAGGGAGCGGACATTTGAAAGCAGGATGGAAGGAAGCGGCGTTCTGTGAGGATTAGCCTTTAGCTTTGTTGTTAGCCCCACTCGGCATCCCCGCTTCTGCTTCCGATCACACCGCTTGCGTCTCCTCTGTCGACGGTCCCCGCTGGTACTAGCCTCCGCTGCTTCACAGGCCGCTGGATGTAGCCGGCGTAGAATTCCGATGCTAGCGAGGAGGTCCAACGTATACGCATCTTTCGGTCCAAACCGGCCCGATCTGTCCACATCCAAAATTGTCTGGCGGTCGTATGTTACCACGGAGTGTCCACGCTGGAAGCCAGCCATGAAATTCAAAGAATTTACAGGAATATTTGTCAAAATGTTCCATTACTACCATGAGTGTCTGAAGCTGCAGCCGTGCAGGCGCCGTTATCTTGACTTACAGTAGATCTTAGTAAATCAGGCTCTATGTGTATTACTGTGTAGTATTTGTCATAATTTCTATTATTATGTTGTGGTGATTGATAAAGATATTCACCAAGCGGGACTTTCATTTCCAGGTTAAGGGTGAACAATGCTCACAAGATGGTGGTTCATTTTGGCACTACTGTATCTTCACAGCGACATTCAAGTTGAGCAGCTTTTGACAGAACAACTTTTTGGTAGACTTCATCTTCAACTCTTGCCTCATCAATACCACATCTTTACATTGGTGGGACTTCGATGTGAGTGATTTGAAAAGATGAGACGCGAGACAGGACTCTATGGGACCTTGTTGCATATTCACCAAATCAGGGCCATTTGCTAATTGTAACTCCAAAAAATCAAGCATCTGTCTTTTTTAACCCTAAATCTGATACTACACATATTGAAATACTCCAAAATTTGTATTGGCCCATCTCATAAAACTTTATTTAATTTTTGACAAAGTTCCTAATCGTTTGAGTACCAGAACTGAAAGTAACAAGCGTTTTTAACAAACACATGACACATAGCCACATAGGGATGAAATCATAGTAATAGTATGTTGACACTAAGCACATAATGGTGATTCAACAACAAAAACAAGTATAATAAAAGTAAATTACGTCTAGGTAACAGGACTGTGGTGATATTTAAATTACCCCCTGGCATACTCTAGTCGAAATATAATCAAATATACAGAAAAAAAAAAGGAGTGAAATTACTTTTGATCTGCAGAGGACACGAATAAAGTGGGATTTTTAAACAAAACCAAACAAAACAAAACAAAAAATAAAATAAAAAAATATACGATTGTAGCTGAGATAGGCTCCAGCGCCCCCCGCGACCCCAAAGGGAATAAGCGGTAGAAAATGGATGGATGGATGGATATATAATATAAAATATATAATATAATATATATTATATTATATATATATAATACATATATTATATATAATATAATATTATATATTATATACATATATAGACATGCATATATATACATACATACACATATATATATATATATATATATATATATATATATATATATATATATATATATATATATATATATATATATATATATATATATATATATATATATATATATATATATATATATATATATATAAAACGCAAATTGTATGACACAGTGATCTGATTGCATATTTAATAAATACAAACTGAAACATGTATTTAAACTATCTTGAACACTGGAAAATACCATTTATTGCCTGTCCTCACTTCCTAAAGTCAGAAATATAATCATCTAAATCCTTCAAAAATGTTATCCCAACTATACTTTACTGCAAGTTTATTTCTTTATATATATATATATATATATATATATATATATATATATATATATATATATATATATATATATATATATACAGGTAAAAGCCAGTAAATTAGAATATTTTGAAAAACTTGATTTATTTCAGTAATTGCATTCAAAAGGTGTAACTTGTACATTATATTTATTCATTGCACACAGACTGATGCATTCAAATGTTTATTTCATTTAATTTTGATGATTTGAAGTGGCAACAAATGAAAATCCAAAATTCCGTGTGTCACAAAATTAGAATATTACTTAAGGCTAATACAAAAAAGGGATTTTTAGATATGTTGGCCAACTGAAAAGTATGAAAATGAAAAATATGAGCATGTACAATACTCAATACTTGGTTGGAGCTCCTTTTGCCTCAATTACTGCGTTAATGCGGCGTGGCATGGAGTCGATGAGTTTCTGGCACTGCTCAGGTGTTATGAGAGCCCAGGTTGCTCTGATAGTGGCCTTCAACTCTTCTGCGTTTTTGGGTCTGGCATTCTGCATCTTCCTTTTCACAATACCCCACAGATTTTCTATGGGGCTAAGGTCAGGGGAGTTGGCGGGCCAATTTAGAACAGAAATACCATGGTCCGTAAACCAGGCACGGGTAGATTTTGCGCTGTGTGCAGGCGCCAAGTCCTGTTGGAACTTGAAATCTCCATCTCCATAGAGCAGGTCAGCAGCAGGAAGCATGAAGTGCTCTAAAACTTGCTGGTAGACGGCTGCGTTGACCCTGGATCTCAGGAAACAGAGTGGACCGACACCAGCAGATGACATGGCACCCCAAACCATCACCCAACCATGCAAATTTTGCATTTTCTTTGGAAATCGAGGTCCCAGAGTCTGGAGGAAGACAGGAGAGGCACAGGATCCACGTTGCCTGAAGTCTAGTGTAAAGTTTCCACCATCAGTGATGGTTTGGGGTGCCATGTCATCTGCTGGTGTCGGTCCACTCTGTTTCCTGAGATCCAGGGTCAACGCAGCCGTCTACCAGCAAGTTTTAGAGCACTTCATGCTTCCTGCTGCTGACCTGCTCTATGGAGATGGAGATTTCAAGTTCCAACAGGACTTGGCGCCTGCACACAGCGCAAAATCTACCCGTGCCTGGTTTACGGACTATGGTATTTCTGTTCTAAATTGGCCCGCCAACTCCCCTGACCTTAGCCCCATAGAAAATCTGTGGGGTATTGTGAAAAGGAAGATGCAGAATGCCAGACCCAAAAACGCAGAAGAGTTGAAGGCCACTATCAGAGCAACCTGGGCTCTCATAACACCTGAGCAGTGCCAGAAACTCATCGACTCCATGCCACGCCGCATTAACGCAGTAATTGAGGCAAAAGGAGCTCCAACCAAGTATTGAGTATTGTACATGCTCATATTTTTCATTTTCATACTTTTCAGTTGGCCAAAATTTCTAAAAATCCCTTTTTTGTATTAGCCTTAAGTAATATTCTAATTTTGTGACACACGGAATTTTGGATTTTCATTTGTTGCCACTTCAAATCATCAAAATTAAATGAAATAAACATTTGAATGCATCAGTCTGTGTGCAATGAATAAATATAATGTACAAGTTACACCTTTTGAATGCAATTACTGAAATAAATCAAGTTTTTCAAAATATTCTAATTTACTGGCTTTTACCTGTATATATAAGTTTATTCCTCTCTCTCTCACTCTCTCTCTCTCTCTCTCTCTCTCTCTCTCTCTCTATATATATATATATATATATATATATATATATATATATATATATATATATATATATATATACGTTTATTTCTCTCTATATATATATATATGCATGTATATACATATATATGTATATATATATATATATATATATATATATATATATATATGTATATATATGCATGTATATACATATATATGTATATATAGATTAGGGCTGCAACAACTAATCGATTAAATCAATTATTGTCTGGCAACAAAAAAAGTATTTGCAATCAAAAAGAAGCACTTTTGGTCTTAATTTAAAATGTTTTATCTACTTTGGGTTGTGTACTATGGGCATACATTTTTACTTGCACGTTTGTAAATCTTTGTGTTTATGCACCTTCAAGGAACTGTACGCACCTCCTACACCTTAACACGCTTTGATCATCCGTATGCATTTTTTATGATGATTTTATGCATCTAAAAGCACCTTTATGTATCTTCATAGATCTTTTGCACAGTTCTGCATCTTTGTGCATGTCATTACACATTTCACATGCACGCACCTTTGTGTGTGTCCTTTGGAATGAAACCTGAAACCAGTTTTTTCTGGGTCTAGAACGGTTTGAACAGACTCGAATTGACCCTGCAGGCTAGGTCAGGGTAGCGGGGAGTTTTCTTTTTTAATATTCACTTCCCCCCGACGTGTCATAACATTGTGATATAACGAGCAAATGATGTGTTCTCTTGTTCAACATATGGAAGCACCACTCCATCAATGAGATCTAACGACGCGGGGGCAAATTTGCATAGCGTGAATACAAAGTGGGTCATTTGGAGGCGTCGCTGGCGTGTCGGCCATGTCATAAAAGCAAATGCGCGCTGGCTAAACGCCCCTGTTCAATGTAACGTTGGCCCTCGTGCTCGCTCCTCCTCACACAAAAGCAAACGAAATGCCCGGCCCATTTGACTCTGACGGGGTCCATGAAGGAATCATTATCCCGGTGACCTGCAGCTATTAATTCCATCTCCTCTCGTTCGCCAGACAAATTCATTTACATGAAAGACCACTCACAGTGGCGCAGGCCCGCAGGTGAATAACAATCTTGCCAACGATTTCATGCAATATTACCATTCCTCGCCGTGGTCTACGGGCAAGCGCTAAGTGTGCCATTAATAAATCTACCCCCTCCCCGCTCCCTTTTCCCGCGACTGAAGGGATCAACATGTTTTAATTATTCTGCTGATTTGAACGCGGCCGGTGTAGCGTTCACTTACGCAAACATTCCGGATAGACATGGCGGCGCTCAAGCTGCGCACACGGCAAGGTGATGAGGTAGGACATGGGCCTGTAGGGGTCATGGATCTAGGGATAGTTTAAAGTTAAAGTACCACTGATAGTCCCACACACACTAGGTGTGGTGATATTACCCTCTGCATTTGACCCATCCCCTTCATCCACCCCCTGCGAGGTGAGGGGAGCAGGGAGCAGCAGCGATGGCCGCGCTCGGGAATCATTTTGGTGATTTAACCCCCAATTCCAACCCTTGATGCTGAGTGCCAAGCAGGGAAGTAATGGGTCCCATTTTTATAGTCTTTGGTATGACTCGGCCGGGGTTTGAACTCACGACCTACCGACCTCAGGGCGGACACTCTAACCACAAGGCCACTGAGCAGGCTAAAACCACAAATCATACCCAAAAAACATTTTCTTTGTCTTTTTGTGTGACTTTTTTTTTTGCATACGAAGGGAAAGGGTCTGCAAAAGGTCACAGACAAGAAGAAAGTAGACATGAAGTGACTTGAGGACTCAGCAAAAATGACTCAACTTTAAAGCAGCAAGACTCCAGCGACGCAACTTCACTTCTTTTTACACTTGCATGTTAAATGTTAAAATGTATCTTCAAACACACTTAATATAGGTTTTATGATGGCCCCAAGTTTGACCCGGAAACAAATTGAAACACATTGAAAAAAAATCACAAATCAGCCACTGTATAAGGAATTTGATGCATTATGATTATTACTTGATTGGCTCACATTGTACATTATTGGTCACGTCTACACAAGCTGTACAAGTTGGCATTTTAAGCTTTTTTCTACGCCTGGCTACGGGAGTACACTATGTCGGTGTTGTTAGTATTCCTTTCCAAAACCTCAGATAAATGATAAATGATAAATGTGTTGTACTAGTATAGCGCTTTTCTACCTTCAAGGTACTCAAAGCGCTTTGACACTACTTCCACATTTACCCATTCACACACACATTCACACACTGATGGAGGGAGCTGCCATGCAAGGCGCTAACCAGCACCCATCAGGAGCAAGGGTGAAGTGTCTTGCTCAGGACACAACGGACATGACGAGGTTGGTACTAGGTGGGGATTGAACCAGGGACCCTCGGGTTGCGCACGGCCACTCTCCCACTGCGCCATGCCGTCCCAGATGAAGATTAAAACTTACAAAAACCAAATCAATTAAATATTATGTATGAATTTGTTCCAAACACCCAAAAATATGAACACAAAACACATTTATGGAGAATAATTATAGTTTTAAATGCAAAAATCAATGAGAAATACTTATAAATGATGAATGAAATGGATGAATAAACCTTTAAAAGCACTTTTTACCGATCCCAGCTGCATTTGGGCAGAAGGCGGTGTACACCCTGGGAACCAGCACTAACCCATTTGCTGCCTCAGTTATCAATCAATCTATTAAGATAATCAAATACATAGGCAATTGTTTAATTTTGAGACGATTATACATTTCATATAAATCCACTGTTACAAGCGACCCTCTGAGTGCAGCCATAACTGCTACAGTATGTGTGGCGCAGAATGAAAATAAGTTTGACACCCCTGCAATACAGTAAAGCTGCCTGAGGCTTAGTCAATCATTGGCCATGACACTGAACAGTGCCCTCTGATTGGTTTGGTCTCATTTAGTGGCTCACACTACTGTACTATTGATACTATCGCAATCAGGTCGCGTCGAAGCGAAGGTTTGTGTTCCCCAGGATGCGGAAGGGCAGACAGGAAAACAGCTTGCAGGTAAGGGTAGTCTTTTGATCCTTCAAGGATCTAAAAGCTAACCAGGGCAATGTTTAGTAGATAGCTAAGTAGAAAACCGAACAACCTAATCAAAGATAACCAAAACTAATCACAAAGTAACTGTCTCATATAGTGAACTTCCCTGAAACTGGCTGCGTAGCAGGAGACGAGACTGGTTGTGGAGCTAGAGACAAGGCGAGGCTGGCTGCAGCGCTGGAGGAGGCTGGAAGCTGCGTCGGACCCACTGGAGGAGCTGGTGGCATTGGACCAATTGGAGTAGCTGGGGCCATCTGACCCACTGGAGTAGCTGGTGGCACTGGACCCTCTGAAGTAGCTGGTGGACTTGGACCCATTGAAGTAGCTGGTAGCATCTGACCCACTGGAGTACCTGGTGGCGGTAGCCTTGCAGGAGGTGGTGGCGGCCTTACAGGAAGTGGCGGCAGGGTCTGTGGCAGAATCACAGGAAGGGCTGGCGGCGTATATACGAGAAGCGGATCCTCCCTCTCCAGCTTCCACCTTTCCAGCCTACCGGAGAGCGGGCGCACAACCTCTGTGGTGTTTGGAGTGCGAGGACAAAAGCCGCTACCTTTCCTGATGTCAGCGCGCCCTGAAGTTGTCCCCAGCACGGTGTTGTTCTTATATTTAATAGTGTTTCTCACTTTCCGTATGAAAGTGCTGTCACTTGCAATTTTCTTTTGGTCCCATTCCATTTTCTACCGCTTGTCCCTTTTGGGGTGGCGGGGGGTGCTGGAGCGTGCTCAATAAAAAAGCACAAAGACTGAGTTACAAACGCGTGGAATTCTTTGATTGGGCACTCGATTCTGCGGAATGACTCACAGGCAAACAGATCCTAACATTCTATTAGAATGTATCAAAACACGTAAACGGTATGTCAGACTTTGCCTTTACTTTGTTTAACTCCTATCTTACTGACAGGATGCAGTGCGTCTCCCATAACAACTTTCCCTTGGCGTATGTTAAGGTAACGTGCGGAGTTCCACATGGTTCGGTTCTTGGTCGTACACTATATACAACCGCTCGGTGACATCATACCCAAATACGGTGTTAGCTTTCACTGTTATGCTGATGACACCCAACTCTACATGCCCCTAAAGCTGACCAACATGCCAGATTGTAGTCACCTGGAGGCGTGTCAAAATGGAATTAAACAATGGATATACGTTTTGCATCTTAACGCTAAGAAAACGGAAATGCTGATTATCGGTCCTGCTAGACACCGACACTTATTTAATAATACCACCTTAACATTTGACAACCAAACAATTACACAAGGCGACTCGGTAAAGAATCTGGGTATTATCTTCGACCCAACTCTCTCGTTTGAGTCACAAATTAAAAGTGTTACTAAAACAGCCTTCTTTCATCTCTGTAATATCGCTAAAATGTGTCCCATTTTGTCCACCAGCGACGCTGAGATCATTATTCATGCGTTCGTTACGTTTCGTCTCAAATACTGTAACATATTATTTTCGGGTCTCCCTATGTCTAGCATTAACAGATTACAGGTGGTACAAAATGCGGCTGCTAGACTAGGAAAAGAAAGTTGGATCATATTACGCCTATACTGGCTCACCTGTACTGGCTTTCTGTGCACTTAAGATGCGACATTAAGGTTTTACTACTTACGTATAAAATACTAAACGGTGAAGCTCAATCCTATCTTGCTGATTGTATTGTACCCTACATTCCGTCCAGAAACTATGGTCAAAAAATTCCGGCTTATTCGTTATTCCCAGAGCCCCAAAAAAGTATGCGGGATATAGAGCATTTTCTAATCGTGCTCCAGTACTCTGGAATGCCCTACGGGCAACAGTTAGAGATGCTACCTCAGTAGAAGCATTTAAGTCCCATCTTTTAAAACTCATTTATACACCCTAGCCTTGAACTAGACCTATTTTTAGTCCAGTTGATCTGCCCTCTCTCTTTTCTGCTCTGCCCCCCTCTCTTACATGGAGAGGTTTTTAGGTGACCACGGATCAGTTTCCACGAGCTGTTCCAAGTTGAAACCCGGGATGGACCACTGCTCTATGCTGGTGATGTTTCTGCTCTGGCCCCACTATGAACTGGACTCTCACGTTATTAACTGTATCCACTTGGCATTCATTGTACTGGTCACCCAATGGGGGGGTTCCCACATCTACGGTCCCTTCCAAGGTTTCACATTGTTCCAATTGGGTTGAGCTCTTTCTTGCCCTGATGTGGGATCGGATCCGAGGATGTCATGGTTTGTGCAACCCTTTGAGACATTTGTGATTAAGAGCTATATAATTAAACTTTTATTAATTGATTGATTGAGTTTTTTACATGAATTTTTTGGTCGTACAATACTCAAAAATGTACGTCAAAAACCAAATCATACGAAAATCGTGATACCAGTTTCACATCAGTGTCGTAATAAACGGTGAATACCATCATGTCGGGACTGGGTTTTGAAGGTAAACACTAACTTCTCTGCCTGTTGTGTTGGAAGCAATTGTTATTGTCCGACACAGCAGATGCTGGTTTGAATCTGGAATCCAGGAATGTTGTGCAAAAAGCAGCACAGCAATATTCTTCCTTAGCTGGTGTCAAAAGTAAAGGCAGCTCTTACTGTTTTTGGGAAGCAACAATAGTGAGATGTGTTATTTGGGCGAGCAAATATGCTTTAAATGAAGACAGTTGGGGCAAAGATGCATTATTGGTTATTAAACTCTGCTGATCGTTGAGTAAATACAAGCATGCATTTTGGTTAATGTAGACATAAAAACACAGCAGGCTTGGACACGCCCCTCCTGTGCTACCCACGGGGCAATTAGACAAACGACCTACACGTTATTTAACTTGCAAATCGTCAATCAAATTCACAGAGCAGCTGTTATGAGTTGCGCCGAGGTCCGCTTTTCAGGCGGGTCGCCCCGTCTCCCTATCCGCCGTGATATCCCGCAGGGCAACTAGCCCGCGTGTGTAGTTGACACACTGCAGAATTTTCCCTAAAACCGCGCACACGCACACACACACACACACACACACACACACACACACACACAGGAAGCAAGACGGAACCTGTTATCAAAGCTGGTTCCTCTGGCGGCGGGCCAAAAAAAACGTGCTGAGGCGAAGGCTAATCCACTTTAAATGACAACACTGCTGAAAGCCCGCGACCACAGCCAAATATTGATACGGGGTCATTAGACACTTTCCCTCGGCGACTGTTGCCGAGGAGTGGGGGAGCTCACAAGGCGGGTGGGTGGGGTCTTGATGTCATGTCCAAAAAGTGGGAGACAAAGTTAAAGGTCACAAAGGAGTTCAGTCATGTAACCTCTCTCTTTCGGCAGTGTGTGTGCCCTCAAAGCCTCAGCACCCCCCCTAGTGGCACAGCAGCACCCTGCGCGTGTCCCAATTGAATTATGCGTGTCGTTGCAACACTCCTGTTCTAATGATTGCCAATTATCATTATTCAATTATGTCTGATTGAAACATCTTTTTAATGTTTTTTTTGGACCTACTTTTATTTGTTGAATTGATACGCGAGCCCTTTGCCGTAATTAGTGCAGCGCAAAGATAGAGAATCTAGAGGAATCTAATCATTCAATTAGGAGCGTAGTGTTTGGGGCTAAGTGAAACTACATCAATGGCGCGACCATTAATTTCCTCTGGGTTAGTAATTTGATAAGACATCAAATTGGGGGAGATTGCGTTGCAGAGGGCATCGTCGCAGCCGAGCCAATTTGTGGCGAAAGGAGATTAAAGGATGAATGATGAAATTTATTTATCGGAAGGACTTGAAACGCTGCCGAGCGGCGCTGGATGGATGGATGGATGGATGGATGGAGGGCCAGGCCTCAGACGTCGTCCTTGACGAGGAGAGGCGTGGGGGGGCCGACATGCCTGCTTGTGCATAAACAACGACGGCGAGCGGTGCAAAGAGGACGATAAGGCGGACCACCAGTAAGGCAGAGACCACCTCCAAATGCTTTCCATCGGCGGCTTACAGAGGCACTTCACTTGTAATACTTTAATTGCTCAGGGACTCCAAAGTCTAATAAGGTTTCTAAATCGAGCCGCTTTATTTGTTTTCCTGTGACTCGCGGCGAGAGCAAAAAAAAAGAAAAAGAAAAAAAAAGGAAAAGAATGCAGCCACTCTAATTGCAGCGCCGTCATTAAAAGCGAGGTATTAAAAGTTTCTTCCTCCGGAAACGAGAGCGTTGTTGAGTTTTTTATGTTTTTCTCCATGGCTGCATGATTGGACCTTTTTGTATCCAGTCCACATTCACACAAGAAGCTTTTGAAATCAATGGAAGAAATAAAATAATAGCCTTATTTCCGAATAATAGTTTCTGATTTTGTTTACTACTTTTGACTGGTGTTTCACGACACTGTCAGACCCTCCTCAGCAACAAACTTTTATTTTGTCCTTGATGATTTATTGTTTCTTTACTGCTACACAATATAGTAACCATAACCTAAAACATGATATGCTGACTTGTTATAAGAACCAAAATCTCTCTTGTTGCCATGGTGACATCTAATTACAGATTTTAGCAGCTGATAGCGTCTATCACACAGCCTCACTAAGCATAAGTCTTCATATCTGTGTTGCTGTTTTGTATAAATAGCACAAATATATGCTACTTTTACCAGTAACGCGTAATCTAAATGAATTACATACTTTTACCTGTACTGTATGTCAGGTTCAAATACAGGACATCTGTTACACAAGACAAAAGGCAAGGAATCAAACAGAGACAGAATTCAATTTGGACTCAATTGAGGAAAGACATGGTCACTGTACTCTCTGCACAGTCCTGCACCACGCTCTGACCAAGAAGGTTCTCGTCTCCTCTTTTAATTCAGATCTTCCATGTTCACGCACCAACATATGTCACAATAGGAATGGGGAGGTATGTAAAACAGTCATTGTTTTTGGTCGCTTTGAAGTCCAAGAAGAGGACTTCTCGGGCTTGGCTCTTCCTGGATCCAGCTGGGGCAGGTGTTGGAGGACAATGGACAACCCCTCCCGTCTCCTGTCCACAGTGACTTCAAGAGGGCAGCGTCTCGTAAATAGCGTTGACCAAATAGTTGGAAGAGAGTTGGAGGACAATGGACAACCCCTCCCGTCTCCTGTCCACAGTGACTTCAAGAAGGCAGCGTGTCGTAAATAGCGTTGACCAAATAGAGGGAAGAGAGTTTGTGAATTACTTCAAAGAGAGTTCGTTTAACACTTCAAAGAGAGTTCCCCCAGGAGTTGAGCACATCCTGCCATCTGTCCGTGCTGAACTCACAGTGGCGTTTCCCGAGACTTCATCCTTTTGTTAGGCCTCGAAATACAGCATTCATAATACAACATTTGAAATACAGCATTCATAATACAACATTTCTTTTGTGATAACTTACAAACAATTATTCCAACATTTCCCCCCTGTTTATCACAAAAACCTCCCCAGATTCTCTTCATCCCCAATAACTTCTTCTTGCGATTTTCAGTTAACGGTTCATTTTCCTAGGGCCAAGTTATGTTTACACTCAGAGTTCAACATCAATTTTTCTCATCGTTACTGGGTCTGGAAACAGATCAGGAACACCATCCAGGTAGGTATCCCCATCATCAGATTCATCTTCCTTATCGTCCGCCAGGAGGTGCATCTGAACAGCTTTATCATCTGCTGGGCTAATCGCTGTGGTAATCAGACGGTTAAGCAGAGAACGCAGACAGGGAATACAACAACATCCACACAACGTCAGTATTGCTACAAACACGGCCATAGATACTAGAATTGATGATACCAAAGACTTGTATTTGCCGAAACCGTCCATCCACCCATCCCACATAGATGTATCTATGCCTGAGTGCTCTTTCATTTTACCGTTGAGGGTGCGAAGGCCTTCCAGTGCTTTGGTCAGGCTACCTTCTGCATCAGTGTTGTTTGGTATGAACGTGCAACACTGTTCACCAAATATTGCGCACACACCCCCTCTTTCCGCTAGCAACATGTCCAGCGCCATACGGTTTTGAAAGGCCATAAGGGAGGTGGCGGCGAGTTGATCAGCGACTGCTTCAAGTCCGGCCTGTGTCCAATTTCCCAATCTCTGTACGTTGTAGTGGACATAGTTTATTCTGTCAACATTCTTGTTAATCGTACACCACCAGTAGACGGATGATTCAAATTCAGCTGCAACTTGATTTACCAATTTATAGTCGTCAGATACACCTCTTGGACACCCATCAATATAAGTTGGATCTACAACACTTTGTCAGTTTACATCATGTCTAATTATTTTCCAATGTTCAAATGTCAATTTGTTCAGGCGTGTTAACAATTCTTGTACAAATATTGATACTTTTACTATGTGTATGCAGTTATCTGATGATACGTTTCCTAACTGTTGTACAGAGTCTTGCATGTTAATGCAGGTATAATTAGCTTTTTTCACATATTTATCAAATATTGGTTTCTGTTTTGTCTCTTTAGCTACAGGGTCAATTTTGTTTTGCTCATTACTTCAATTCAACTTTTTTTGACTCATCTTGAGTAATTGTCTGGGCTTATACATACAACACAATCAGTTTTTGTAGCCTTTCCCACTTGCTCCGCCATAAGGAACAAATTAATTACCAAAACAGGAACCAATTATTAACAAACTGACACACCATCAAATGGTATGCTTACAACTTTGTCACAGTGGAATTTGTAGTGTGCTAGTTAACATGTCCCTTTGATAACACAAATACAATTCCAAATACTTTTTTTCCATTATATGACCTTTTTAAATACAATCCCAAATACTTTTTCCCATTACTGTTTTTCTGGCATGGGTTTTCTGGCATTTTTTTTTTCACTAATGGGGTTACTCCGAATCCTCCCATTGCCCGTCTTCTAATACGACCTCCCCTGTGAGTGTATTTTACTTCTTGATTCTGCCAGTGGTTTGGGTTTACTATGGGTGCAGTATCATTTTGTTTCCTGAGTTCTACATTTTCCTCAGATTCCCAAGTGAACCATATTAGGGGGGCAGGGCCGACCAGTACCAATATCGTTAACCCATATGTTATGGACCGTCTGAGCCATTGGGGTATCATTTCTGCTGATTCACTCCTCTACCAAGGTCAGTGGTTTGGCTCAACTCTAGTCATCGTGTGCGTCCACACTATTACCAGACTTTGCTTCCCTTTCCTTATTGGATGATTCAACAGAAATGACCTTTTTACAATGTACTAAGTGTACCCAGGTTGGTCTTTCCACTATCTTTCAAATGGTGTTAGTCCTGTTGTACTTGTAATGTTAATGTACATTTTTACTAAATATTTGCATAATGCTTTTGCTACTGTCAGCACATCTGCTTTTCCTTTAGGAAATATTTCTAACTACTTTGAAAATGCATCTACTATGACCAGACAATAATGTTTTCCTTCACTCTTATTTAGTTAATTGCATAGATGTTTTATACAATTTTTTTTATAAGAATTAAACTATAGGAAGTATAGTACTTCTGTATAAGGGCATTCATATCCCTCCTGTTGAGCCATGAGTTCAACCTTGGCTCAATATTGCTGCTCACGTATACCGATTTTTCTTTGTAAGATTGGTTTATTGTCTGGACATACATAGATGTCTTTTTTGTTCAACCTCATCCTCATAATTTCTTTGTATTCCTTTCATTGCTTGTCTCAATATATTGGTCAACTTGTTTTTGTAGTTCTTACAGCGTTTTTCAGCATTCTCTGTTCTTGATTTGATAAACGCCTTACAAAGTCTATTTTTCTTTTTACATGCATTTTTCAAACTGTTTATCATCCAAGGTGCATTATTTTGCCTTTGTTTAGATCTGCATGGAACCTCAGGACAATGCTTGTTATACAGAGTTATATAATGTTTACGAAAAGAATCATAGACCGTGTTTATATCGTCTGTATACACCTCTTCCCACTCTTGTTTTAATAGGTCATACCTGAAGTTGTTAATATGATTGACACTTCTTTTCCTCTTAAGTATTTGATGATATGCTCTTTTAGGGAATTGATAGTCAAATATTGCAAATATAGGCAGATGATCACTTATGTCATTTATCACTAACCCAGCAGTGATGTGAATCCCTAAAACATTTGTAAAGATTTTGTCTATTAAGGTTGCACTAGTTGTGGTTATTCTACTAGGCTTTGTAATTAATGGGTACAGCCCTTTTTCATATAATATCTCTACAAAATCTGATGTTTGTTTATGTGAATCTACCTTTAGAAGATCAATATTATAATCTCCACAAATTACGATAGTCCTATTTTTATTTAGACCATTAATCATTTCCTCTAATTTATCCATAAAGATTTCCACTTTTGATCCTGGTTTTCTATATACACATGTAACAACAATGTTTCTGTTTTGTTCTAATTCTATCTCAACAGCTACACACCCCATTAACACATGTATGGCCATTATCATACATTTAACTGGTCTGCATTTAGTTCATTATATACATAGAGGGCCACCCCTCCTCCAGTCCTATTGTCTCTGCTAGTGACATACAGATCATAGTCCTTTAATTTCAGATCAACCTCCTTGCCTTTCTTTATCCATGTTTCAGATAAAGCAATTACCTTAAATCTACCTTTAAGCGACTCCAAAACATTTTTGATTTTAGAAAAGTGTTTTGGTAGACTTCTACAATTAAAATGAATCAAAGCAAATGTATTTTCTATGCCTACGTCATCAAGTTGTTCCTCAGTATAATATTGGAAGAATCCTTGATATGCTTAAATGTATGAGTCTTTGGATGCACTTCATTATCAAAATCAAATGTGTATCCATTTATCTTTCTCTTTTGGAGTACTTTGTTGTTGCATATCTTTTAGTACATCATTATTCATGTCACTAGTTTGTAGTTTGAAATTTGTATTTCCTTTTCTGTTGCTTGTTTTGCTGTTTTGTCAGCAAACACATTTCCTATTGATACTGTGTCTGTTCCTTTGCTGTGTGTCGCACATTTGCATATTGCTATTTTAGTTGGTAGCTGTACTGCTTCTACTAATTCTTTTTTCTCTCCTTTTTTTTTTTTTTTATCAGTTCTCCAATGTGTTACAGATTTTCTTGTTGACTTTATCATTCCTATATTTTGGCTATCTTTATATATATTGTGACTTTTTGATCTTTCATTAATTTACATGCTTCTATTAGTGCTTCTAGTTCTGCCGCTTGCATTGAGCAATTTGATGGTCATTTCATAGCTTTCAAAATTTTTGTTACTGTAACAATCGCACATTCTGTTCTATTTTTATTTCACAGAATGCTGCTTTAGCTTCTGAATTCCACTCTACAGATGATTACATTTTTTCATTAATTTACTTAAAGGAGCTACTATTTCAGCATAATTTGGTATTCAACTTCTACAATAATTCGTTAATCCTAGAAATTATATCATTTGCTTCTTTATTTGTGGTTTTTCTACTTGTCGTACTTAGTTTTTCTATTTTCCACAATAGTGCGTCCATTTTTGTTTAGAGAACGTCCTAGATCCTTTACTTCTCTTTTGCATAATTGTACTTTTATTTTGCTTATTTTGTCTTTCACTATGTAAATTATTTAATAACGCTAATGTTATTTTTCCTCCTAATTCAAATGTTATACATATTACTTTATGCATTTTTTAAGTAATGTTTTAAACTCACTTAACTGTCTATACGTCCTTATCTTATCTTAGCTCAACACTCAGATGTATGGTGTTGCAAATGTCTAAAACATAATCTAACTTAAGAATGTTATACTACACTTCAAAGTTAAACCTACTTTAAATTTACATGTAATAAATTCACTTCCACACCTCCCCCACTGCGCCACGCACACACACACACACACACACACACACACACACACACAAGGTGGTGTGTGAGGGCGTGAGTGCACTTCTTAGGGCAAAGGTCAGCAACACTTGAAGAGATTTCTCTTTTTTTTTTTTTCTCTCTCTCTTCTTTCCTCAGCTAATAACCATGTAACCCACTTTATCATTTTATCATACTATACATCTCAACTCTTATTATAGTTATTAATCTAGGTTTTTATTTATTCCATTATTTAATTATACATATATATATTTGTATATATAAAAGCGCTCTTTATATATCCAAACATACATGTATATCTTCAGTCTACCTTTTCTTCATCTCTTATTTCAATACCCCCATTATCTCTCTCTCGCATTAGTTTATTTCATTTTGCATTAATTCTTATTATTGATTTTTCCCCATTTCTTCATTTCTTTTTACTTTTCTCTCACGTTAGCACTTTGAGATTATTCTCCTATTTGCTTTTTCCTAACTGGCCCTGTTTCATAATCTTCTGTTCTATGAAACATTAGCTTTTTTTCTCTCTTAGCCCTTTCTTTTGCCTCTTCTCTTCCTTTTATTTTCCTTTCTTCCTGCTCTTCCTTTTTTTTTCTGTCTTTCTCCGTCTTCTCTATTTTGAGCCATTCTCATCCAGCACCCCGTGTGGTCCCACCCCATTCTGGCTAGCTTTTTTCTGTTACTTCCGCATTTTTCTATTATTGATTCTCGCAACTTTAGAATATCACCTACTTTGAGGCATCCGGTAAATTTATGTTTTGATATCCAGTCATCGAGAAATTTCAGTAAATCTGGGTTTGTTATTTCTACCGCTTTCCAGTCTTTACATTTTAACTCGTCTTTTGGACTAACCTTTGGTTTACTTGTCCCTTTCCCCATTTTGTAAATTTGGAGTAATCCGTCGCCCTCTACAGAGCCGAAACTTATAAGGATTACTTTTGTCTTTGTTGTAAGATAGTGGTTTAATTTATTATTGTGGTACACGTCGCTTCTACTGGAGATGGTTCCCCAGTGGAGGTGTCTTGCCTAGAGCATCCACAATAACCCACTATTTACTTCTCACAACTTTAATATGGAGTGATAGCCTAATGGCGATTACTCCCACACACTCTCACATTCACACCTTTCAGTATATTGATCTACGGAAATTTCAATGTTTATTACATGAGGATCCCGTCGCCCTCCAGGTTATTGTTTTTTCACGGACAAAATTCAGTTTTTTATTCTGAATAGACCATTTTAGGTCTGTTGGACTCCGACGTCCCCAGGATAATGGTTCACGGATATTTCAAATTATTGTGGGCTCCGACACCCCCTAGTATGTTTGTTTATGGATATTACGGATTCCAGTTTTCGCGGTTCCGTTAACCTGCAGTCTTTTGGCCTCTTCAGTTTTTATCTTAATTCAGTTTTTATTTAAAATTTTAATACTCACGGACGTTGGACTCCGACGTCCCTCTAATTTGGCCTTTTTACCTGTTAGAACCTAGGATTTACAGGGTTTGTTTTACCTGTTAGAGCCTAGAATTTACAGGGTTTGTCTATGCGTCGTAACCCTCAGTCACACACTTTCTCTCAGTCGTTTCTTTCTTCGTCAATTTAAAACGTACTCACTGCTCTCTGCCTTCCTTCCTTTTGTCCTCGGATTTTCCGTCAGTCTTTCAATTCCAGCCCGAAATGAAGAAAAAGCAGTTCCTCAATCAGGATTTGGTTGCCATGGTCCTCTGGTTTCACTCACTCATGCTGGAATCGTCAGACGTGTTGGAATCCGGCTCGAAGGACCAATTAGATGTCAGGTTCAAATACAGGACATCTGTTACACAAGACAAAAGGCAAGGAATCAAACAGAGACAGAATTCAATTTGGACTCAATTGAGGAAAGACATGGTCACTGTACTCTCTGCACAGTCCTGCACCACGCTCTGACCAAGAAGGTTCTCGTCTCCTCTTTTAATTCAGATCTTCCATGTTCACGCACCAACATATGTCACAATAGGAATGGGGAGGTATGTAAAACAGTCATTGTTTTTGGTCGCTTTGAAGTCCAAGAAGAGGACTTCTCGGGCTTGGCTCTTCCTGGATCCAGCTGGGGCAGGTGTTGGAGGACAATGGACAACCCCTCCCGTCTCCTGTCCACAGTGACTTCAAGAGGGCAGCGTCTCGTAAATAGCGTTGACCAAATAGTTGGAAGAGAGTTGGAGGACAATGGACAACCCCTCCCGTCTCCTGTCCACAGTGACTTCAAGAAGGCAGCGTGTCGTAAATAGCGTTGACCAAATAGAGGGAAGAGAGTTTGTGAATTACTTCAAAGAGAGTTCGTTTAACACTTCAAAGAGAGTTCCCCCAGGAGTTGAGCACATCCTGCCATCTGTCCGTGCTGAACTCACAGTGGCGTTTCCCGAGACTTCATCCTTTTGTTAGGCCTCGAAATACAGCATTCATAATACAACATTTGAAATACAGCATTCATAATACAACATTTCTTTTGTGATAACTTACAAACAATTATTCCAACACTGTACGTTACAACACCGTTACGATATGTTTGATGTAACATGGCATGCTACTTTTGATGTGGTTGTATGTCAACAAGACAGGGTTAGAAGCACAGCAAGTTCAATGCAGGACATATCTTTTTACTAATGCAGGCAAAAACCAGCACCACACTAAAATGAACTTGATATCTCATAGTTAAGAGGCAACATCACACAGTAAACCAAACACACACACACACACAAAGGCACACGCATGCATGCACACACACACACACACACACTACTATGGGGAAATAAAGAACAACAATTCAATGAAGTGATAATCATGTAAGCCTACAAGACTCATTTTGTGGACAAAGTGACATAAAGCCACCTCAATATGGCTCAAGGCTCGCAATAAGCTAAAACTGATTTAGAAGATCGCAAACCGTTTTTTTATACTATGGTGATGCACAATTTTTTGATTTACAATGAATAATTCCTACTTTTTGGAAAGCAATTACCACGCTCAGCCCTGGAACCAATTAAAGTTTTTTCCAATTGCTTACACACTAAATTTTAAATGTTCACACAGTTAACAAAGTCTACACACAGTAAGCAAAACCACTGTGCAGATGTGCCTAATATTAGGCATAGACTCTGCTTCACAGTTTTTGCGAAATATTACACACAATGCTTTACACACACACCTTCCCATCTTGCACACACATAACGATTGTGATACACACATATTCACTTCTTGCACACACACTAGAATTGTGATACACACATCTTTATCTCCAGATTTTATTTCAAACCTTTTCATTTGTCTCAGATTTTAATTTGTACTGCATATCATTGTTGACTACTGTGATATGTTACTGTACCTGACTGTGGTAAAAATAAATATTTTCAGTTTGCAGCATCATTGTTGAACAGTTCTTGAAAAGATTACAGGATATTTTTACTTTCTCTTTAGGTCCTTACGTATAGGCCCACTTCAAAGTAAACAATGACGATTGCTATGGATTTGCCAATATATTTTGTCAAGTTACAGTAATCATTCATCACTTTTGCTAAAAAGGTCAAGCAAAATGCCCCAAACATGTGATTTCTTATAGTAAAATAGTAGGTTTTAATATACTGGGTAAGTCACTCCAATAGGGTCTTATCATTTGAAGTCTGTGTGAGTGAGATGACAATAAAACTTCATTTTTACAAATGCTTGCTTTATTTTGCTGAATGGGCATATGTTTTGACCTAAGTGTGTCATTTTGCAAATAATCTTGGAATTAAGAAAATGTTATGTTGTGTTTGGAAAAGTGTGTAAATCCTTTTGAAAAAAGACACACAGTTAGTAAAATTGTGTGTAAGCAAATGGAAAAAACTGTAACAAAGATAAACGAAGGGCTGCTGTACGTCGCTTTTGGCACGGCACACTTTTTGAATGATTTGTTTTTTCCCGAAATGTTTTGCCACCATTAACAGTTTCCATGTAACATCTCGGTTATCGTATTGTCACCATACAGTATGCACAGCTAAAACACGAAAAAACATCTACAACTTACTATGTTTTCTACAGAGCAGGGGGCCCCAAACTACGTCCCATGGGCCGGATCCCGCCCACCAGCATCCACAATTTGGCTCGTGGGATGTCCCAAATTCATTTTATTTTATTATACTTCTGTCCTGTCCAGTTGCTTGGGAAAAAATATTGTTGATGTAGATGTCCATATCTGCTGTACAAAGTTACTTTACAAAAGAGAAGTGTAGGATACTCTTGTTGCCTTATTTGTGTTTGACCTTATTAAATGTTTGGATGTATTTAGAGTTTGACGCGGCTGGACTGGAGCAGAAGGGGATAGAAAAAAGAAAAAAATGTTGGCCACTGAATGAGACCAAACCAATCGGAGCACACTCTTTTGTATCGTGGCCACTGATTGGCTCAGCCTCAGGCAACTTAACTCTATGAGATTTAAGGAGTGTAAAGGTGACTAAAAGGTGTTAGTTCAAGTCTAAAGGGCTGTTATAATAGGAACTTTTACAGGAACTTTCCCATTTACCAGGGTAAATAAAGTTCCCCCTGTATTTCCACCAAAAACTACTCAGGTGGATTTAGTTCTTCAGGAACTATTTTGGGTTCCTGCTGGCGAGGTGGGACTTTTGGAAGGTTCCTGGTACTTTTGAGGTGGAAGACAGTTGGGGGCCTTCCTAAAACTTATTTTTTGCTATTGCCGAGTATGTGTGGACAACTTGTTAATTTCTTATATCTTTTGTTTGTTTCTTTTACAACAAACTTGACAACAAACGAAACCAAAGGAACTTTCGACTTGCAGAAACCTTTGTGTGGTATCTGCATGCTGAAGAACACAGATCAGTGGAACTGTCTTGCAGTGTTTTTACTCTGCCGTAGTTTTTTAAACTATATGCAGTTTTTTTGTTGTGTATAATTTTTTACAAACTTTAATTTGTTACGCGTAGCTCCGAGAAGTGGACGGACTCTTAAAAAGGTATTGAAAGAGGAATATAAAGTAGTCAGCTGGACTTCGAAGCAGCAACCTCATCTGCTTACTACTCTGACTTTGTTGGAAAAATGTGAAATAAAGTAGGCTGACCCTATTCTGAAATCCCAAAAAAGAGGACCCATATATGCGTGCCAAGGCGGGCAGCACGCCAAGGCCGGTACTAGGTGAAAATTTCCCAATGATGCTCGAACTTGCTTTATAAATAATCCATCCATCCATTTTCTACCGCTTATTCCCTTTGGGGTCGCTGGAGCCTATCTCAGCTACAATCGGGCGGAAGGCGGGGTACACCCTGGACAAGTCGCCACCTCATCACAGGGCCAACACAGATAGACAGACAACATTTACACTCACATTCACACACTAGGGCCAATTTAGTGTTGCCAATCAACCTATCCCCAGGTGCATGTCTTTGGAGGTGGGAGGAAGCCGGAGTACCCGGAGGGAACCCACGCAGTCACGGGGAGAACATGCAAACTCCACACAGAAAGATCCCGAGGCCGGGATTGAACTACTCAGGACCTTCGTATTGTGAGGCAGACGCACTAACCCCTCTGCCACCGTGCTGCCCCTTTATAAATAATATATTTATTTAAATAAAAAAAATTTTCTCTTCTGTTGACAGCAGTGTTGGCGCTAGGAATTTTCAAAATGGGGTCCCAGGGACCCCATCAAGTCATAAAAATGGGGGGGTCCCACTTTTTTTGGGGTCCCACTTTTTTGTAAGCGTTTTGAAAAAAATATATAAACGTATGCATTATCCTGTTATAGCTCACATTCTATATTGTGTTTTGGAAAAAGGTTGTCATAATGCAATGACAGTTTGAAAGAAAAAAAAAAAACAGCTTTGTTTTATTAATCAACATTGCAACTTTTTCTAAATTACATTTCACCTTTAAGCTTTTTTATTTCACTTTTGTTATGTTTTTGTTTATTTTAATAGTATTTTTTGAATGTGCCGTGGGCCTTTAAAACATTAGCTGTGGGCCGAAAATGGCCTCCGGGCCACACTTTTGACACCCCAGTTATAGATAATAAAAAATTTAATCTGATAAATCTATGGATAAAAAGCAGAGCCTGGCGACGCATGCGCGTTTATCATAACGCACAATCAGCATCTCTGCTTCAGTAAACAATGACGGTGATGACGTCACTGTCAGCGATGCTAACTTGTCAGCCACTTCAAGAGAGACTCCTTTTGAACACTCCTCGCACATTAACACTTCAAAAGGCAAACAATTGCCCCGTTTTTTGACCTGCAAAGTATGTTTTTGGGGTGGAGGAGTCTGCTCGGGGGCTGGTTAGCTTGAAGCTAACAGCTAACCTGTCTCCATCCTCGAACGATGTGGATCCAGCGGGAGATAAAAGTGAAGTTTCCATGGACCCACAAAGACTAAAATAACTCATTTACTGGAGTTAAAAATGTTGACTTTACACTCACCTTAGTGTTTACCATGAAGTCTTTATTTTGACAGCCCCCATGGTAAACTTGTCCGAGTGCAAACTGAGGCAGTATTTGTCATTGATAAAACTTTTCGCGAATCAAAATGAAAACGCAATAAACGGGGACGGAAATTTGACCCGGCAAATATAAACAAAATAAAACACTGGCGGAAAGCGATAATCGATACAATTAAAAAAAACAAGCAAACCGGGTGTCTTGTCTGTCTCTCCACTCCCTTTACCATGAATTGATTAACGTAGACCCCGACTTAAACAAGTTGAAAAACTTATTCGGGTGTTACCATTTTGTGGTCAATTGTACGGAATATGTACTGTACTGTGCAATCTACTAATAAATGTTTCAATCAATCAATCAATCCCTCGCTCTCTCCATCTCTGCCCCTCCCTCATGAATGCTGCTGCATGCACACACTTTCACAATTTGTTTTGTTTTTAACCCCTTCTTAAACCTGAACGTACATTGAAAATACACGCAACCCTAACTCAAAATGCCGGACATTTGAGGCATTTAAAAAACTCCGCCCGGACAGCCCCGCAAAAGGGGACATGTCCGGGGAAAAGAGGACGTATGGTCAGTCTAAATAAAGGAGGAAGTACACGAGTGGAACGAAGGTAAATAACATCAAATATTAACTACTTACTTTATTACATGTTGTAAAAGTAGTCAGTGACACTCCATTTGTGTAGTTATTAGCCTCAACCCGAGTGAACAGAATGCTAATGCTCACAAACTAACGCTAAATCCAATGTGTCTGTGTTGTCGCCATGAGATAAACACTGACATTTATTATTTACATATTGATATTTACAGATAAAATGGACCAAAAGGACTAATCTGACTCTCATGAATTCATCATTTACTGAGGGGACAATTTTCTGACTGTTGGACACGAGACAAAAGCCTGACTTTTTATGAACAATTCGGTACACTTTGTTTTTATATCATACTGTTGTGTAGATTATTGCTTTGTTTGGCATACATCTGCACTTTAGTAAAAGAAATATGACCTAATATTGTCTGTTTATTTACATCAGTGGTCCCCAAACTACGGCCCGCGGGCCGAATACGGCCCGCCAGCATCCAAAATCTGGCCCGCAGGAAGTCCCAAGTTTAAAAACAAAATGTATCCTTTCTAATCTATTTTCTACCGCTTGTTACTCTCGGGGACTCCTAGCTGCTCAGGCAAATCATATTGCCAAGAAATGCATTTTCCCATCGATAACATGACATCATCGCGCTCGCGCTGCAGTGTGGCAAGTGCGCACTCTTTTAGTCAATTAGTGCGTGAAGAATATATGTGTATATATATATATATATATATATAAATATATATACACATATATATGCACACACACACACACACACACACACACACACACACACACACACACACACACACACACACACACACACACACAGCCTTGCCCCCGGCCAATTTTTTTTTGACCCAATGCGACCTCCGAGTCTAAATAAGTTTGGGGACCCCTGATTTACATGGTATCAGTGTGGAAATAAACTAAACCACTCCTCCATAGGTCATCAGCCTAATTTGTATAAATACCCTGTGCGGTGGAATACAAACCACACACTTCTACAGGAACCTATAATTCAAAGAAACAAAAGTTCCCAAACTTTTGGTGGAAAAGGGCTTGGTGTTAAAAAATCTAAAACAGTTTTTTAAAACTCTAAGCTACTAAAATATATGATTTATATTTAATAATACTACTTTGCGAACTACTTTGCTTGCTCTTAAGGGCAATAAACCCTTTGGCATTTAACTTTGATAGAGAATTGGACACCACTTGTTCGACGTGAATGCGCAAAACTGGGGGCTAAGGGCGGAGACAAGAGGCTAGGAGGACATTTCTCCCCTGTGCTGTACAGAGCCACTTGGGGGCATATTTGCATGCTGTCTGCTAAAATATGCTGTTCATAATAGCATTCAAAATAACATTTTAGTCTGCAGTGTTGCTTTGAAGCAAAAGACCTTGTCTGGAGTTCAGTCGCTGTTCCCAATGAAAGCCCGACAAACCCAGTGACAGCATTCTCAAATTCGTGTTTTTATTTCAATTTTAATCAAACTCATCTCCTTTGTCTCAGAGCTGCGTACATTTAATTGAGTTTGTGTTGCAGTAATTATCAAACGGGAAGGAGAGGAAGTATCTGGCAGCTCGAGGTGTCACAGGTACACTTTCACATTGATATGGAGGGGGCGGGGGGCTTGGTGGGAGGGTGGTCCTTGTATATTCCCCCGATGAGGCACACAATGGCAATCACAACTCAATTAACACTTTCTATATATACAAGTGTGCCCGTCGCTCTTGCATGTACAAACAATGGGAGAGGAGTGAAAAGTCGCCTTTGCGCTGATCCTGTGACTTGACAGCTGTACCTGTTATTGGACCTGCGAGATCTGACTGCAACGCACGAACCAAGCCACTAACTTTATGCTCCTGTCAGTGCTCATTTAGGCGTGACAGCATCAGACAGCATTGGATGGAGGAAGCTCGCTAGAATCCACTTCCAAAACCACGTGCAGATTTCTGCCAAGGCCAATGCATCTTTAGTGGTTAATGTTGTTGTGATTTCAACACATTTTAAGGTTCACTAACAAAGAAAAGAGAAAAATACTGCGACTACAATATTGCATTTACTTCGAACAGTCGGCATTGTGTTACACTCCAGTTCTGTAGATGGCAGTAACAACTGCCCAACTCAATTTACACAACAATACGGTCATCCCTTGTTTATCGTAGTACTGGACCGTAGTAAATTAATTTTCGTAAAGTAGGATTATTAGAAATAAATCAAATATATTGATAATAGTAGCATAAAAAAAACGGTTTACAACCTTGTAAATACAATTTTTTTAACATAATTCGTAGGGGTGAGCATCACTGCCTAAAATGGCGATCCGATATGAATCTCGATACATGGGTTACGATATGATTCACTAACAATAATTTTTAAAACGTTACGATTCGATGAGTTTAATGCAGATGTAAGCTTTGCATGGTGAAAAGAAAATTAAATGTATCATGTCAGAACAATGTCATGTGTTTATTTTTTAAATAGACACATATTAAACAGGCGGTTCCTGTATTAATTACTAACAAATAGTAGAACTATCAACTTCAAGGCATTGCAATTCATAAACTTAAAACAGAGAGGTTGAGTGAGTTAAAAATGCAAATTATGATTAGAACTCTAAATGAATTTTCTTCTGTTGATTCCTAGTTTAGTTGTATTTTTATTTGTTATACATTGTTAAATGTTAGAGTATCAATTTTGAATCAAGAGATATTGACAAACGAACCAAATCTATTGACTGGCTCATTGACATGAACAATGTTTTATTAATTTTTTTATTTGAAGCGTGACAGTGATGAAACTTTACATCTCAACCAGGGCAGAAACAGCGGCAGCTTTGCACAGACTAGGTGTGTGTCTCCTCTCTGCTCTGACAAGAATGGAATGGACTTTATTGTGATTGCACTTAAAAGTACAACAAAATGTGTTTTCAGTACAAGCTGTCTAAGAGCAAACATTCAGTAGACAGTGGGCCGACTGTGAGAACAGGCTCACAGCAGCACCGCTTGTATGTTAAGGATAATATAGTGTTACGCGCTTGCATGTCTCCAAAAAAAATTGCTAGATTTGTCGCTAGTTGCTTTTGAGAAAGGAAGTCAGTAAGAGAAGTTGGGAAGATTCTAGATTTATTAAGAAAGTGACCAAGTGCACTGCACTGAAGTGTATGTGTGAAAAATAAAGATGCAAAAACCTGCCTTACTTTGCTTCTGATTAGTTTACATTGTGTGGTGCCTTCTGTGAATGGCTATATTTAGGCACAATCATTTATGGATTGGTCTTTGATTGGTTCTTTTGGTAGGTCAATCAGAATTACTCAAACTACGACAGGCCGCGAGGAAACAAGTTTATTATTATGAAAAAAGAAATATAGAGTAGTAAAGGGTGAAATATAAGTGTAAGAAATGTCAAGTGTGGCGTGAGAAAGGGAATTGCTGGACTTTCAGGCTTGCCAGCTCTGAGCTAGGTCTTTAGCACGATGAACAGTGTAGTAGACGTAGATGCCGTGATTACCTCACAGAGTTGTGGCTAGGTTTGATCTGGAAATTTGTCAAATCAGTGTCCTCTTGTCTTGGGACGGCGTGGCGCAGTGGAAGAGTGGCCGTGCGCGACCTGAGGGTCCCTGGTTCAATCCCCACCTAGTACCAACCTCGTCATGTCCGTTGTGTCCTGAGCAAGACACTTCACCCTTGCTCCTGATGGGTGCTGGTTAGCGCCTTGCATGGCAGCTCCCTCCATCAGTGTGTGAATGTGTGTGTGAATGGGTAAATGTGGAAGTAGTGTCAAAGCGCTTTGAGTACCTTGAAGGTAGAAAAGCGCTATACAAGTACAACCCATTTATCATTTATTTGCAAGTTGGTAGGTCTGCTAGCATTAGCATCCTTAGCTCCCTCATCGCCAGCTTGAGTGTCTCGATGTCGTCACAACAGGTGAGTGCTAAGATTAGTTGTGCTGCCACTACTTTATTGCTGCTTTTCAATCGTAAAAAATGATAATACTTTTATCCAACTGACCATTCTTTTTTTAAAGAATAATCCAAACGTTTAGCACACTTTAGAGTGGGTGCATTATTTTTATACTCTTTCGGTGCTGTCTCCTATGTTGCTCTGTCGTTGTCAGTCACAAACAAGAACGGTACTCGAATTACGTCATCACAGAGGTCTTGCAAGATTAGAACAACCATATTTTGTATCAGATCTACAATCAACCGAATCATCACTATTCAACCGGACATCGACCGATCCATAATACATATAGATCGATCTAGAGGCTCGCCAAACGATGTATTTATATCTCCAAAGTTAAAATCAGTTATCGGTTTGTACCGATAATTTTTTTACAACTCTAATAATTAGTGTCCTCTAAACATGAAATAACACCATATAGTGTAACCTTTACACTTGTTTCACCCAATATAGTCGCCTTGAGTGTGTTCTACTGTAGATTACAGTACTCACCGGTCGCACGAAGGATCCTTCAAAGATCATTGCCATGGTCGTCACCTGACCGCTAAAACTCGGCCAATTTGTGGAAATACTTCATCACATCCTGAGTAATTGCTCTAAGTTAAAACTGGGCTTCTATAATCTGAAACCTTAGGCGTAAGTTGTTCAGCAAAAACTTGTCAACTTGAAAGTCACAGCTAACACCATAAACTTTATTGTTAGCATTCCGTGTTAACATTGCGTGTCTGCGTTGTCATTCCACATCACTCAAGCCAGAGCTGTGTTATTGATGTCGAAGGAGAAATGAATCAACAGAGTTCATCTTCACTACTGGTAGCTGATAGTTGATAGCAGTTTTGTTAGCATAAAGTGCTGCACCGAGTCCGATGCTAGTCCTGCTGATTCCTTTTGATATCGCTCACGCCAAAGTCTCACCAATGTAGAGATGTATTATTGATGACGCAGGCATTAAAGATGAAGTCCAACAAAAAGTTTTTCTGCCAATAGCTGGTGAACTTAAGATTGTCGCGGTGAAGATACTCTAGCGCCAATATTTGCTGTGTTACCCATAATCCGTTAATTGAAGTCTCGCTTAGTGAATATCCGTATCCATCGGCACAACATACAGATAGAACATTAAAGCTGCGAGAAGCCCCGTTGCACCGAGGGGTTCACGTGAGTTGGCCAACATGCATGACGCTTGTGGTCACCCCCTTCCCGATGCCCTGACCCACCACCAAAAATTTCAGGACAATCGGAGCATGTGTAAGAAAGTTATCACTACAACAGGGCTGGGCAGTATACCGGTATTACAGTTAATACTGTTATTATTTAGAAATAGATATTTATTTGAGACTATACCACCATACCGGTTTCTTTAAATGTGCTTTTGTTACAGCCGTAGCACAGGGCATTCCCTTTGGGGATGGAAAACGAAAACAAAGATGGCCGACTTGCTGTTCGTTTTCAGGTATGGGCTTGTGAGACCTTTATGTGTGTCTCGCCTTAATAGACATCTCCTGCGATTTTCGTGTCAATACGTGCAACTGGTAGGAGGGGCTTTTTTTCTCATTTTAATGGTGACGCTACAGAGCCATTTTGAAACAAAAAATTTTGGGACCCCCAAAATATAAAAATTTTCGGCAGACCTGATGCGCCTGTAAAATATGGGGACTTTTCGTGCATCCAGACATATATAAAAGAAAAAACACACCAATTTCAATAGGGCCCTTGTGGTGCGCTGCATTGCCCCTGCAGAGCATGCTCCGCTGCTCAGGCCCTAATAAGACAAATACTACACTGTGGAATACATATAATACAGAAATCAAAATTAATTTAGGCTAAAAACAGCAAACACAACAATAACAACAACAACAACAACAATAGAGCAACATCAGCAAATACGATATGTACAAATATGATGGTAAACGTGATAGCAAAGAAGCAGTTAGCGAAATAAATAATAATACAGAAATGATCATTAGCATTATTACACTACAAATGGAGCAATACAAATACCAATAGAAATTGCGCTATTGATAATGAACAATACCAATAATTTACCTCTATTATCAACAATAAAGTTGTTTAAATGCAACAATGCATATACGTAATGATAACTAGAGATACGAAAGAATGCAGAAAAATGGAGGGGAAGAAAGAGAAGCAACCTATATTAACCTTGTAGATTGTTATAGTAACAATAGGTTAAGTTTTGTCAGTGTGCCATGTGCTACCCAGCTTCCCCTAGAGCAGAGGTCTGCAACCCGCGGCTCTGGAGCCGCATGCGGCTCTTTCATGCCTCCGCCGTGGCTCCCTTTGGCTTTGAAACCGAATTTCAACAAATAATGGTTACTTGATTTATTATATTTCATTTTATTTAGTTTATTTTAATTTAACAGTTGTTATTTTGGAGAGTTCTGGGATCTTGTCATATGAAAATAAAACACATTTAAATATATGGTCGATGGAAATGTATGTCACAGTCCTTATGCGACATCTCTTGCTGCCATGCAATTGTATTGTTGTTAGCGGTCAACCCCTAGCAATGGACAGATCAAAAAAGAGAAACATTTTTTTTATTTACATTTTTATTAATTTGCTGTTTTTATTGATGACTAGGTAGTTGTTTTAAATTTTTAGTCAAATGAATATGCCGCAGTCGTATGCCTTCAGAACATTGGAATGAATTGATTTTTATTTTTTTATTCATTAATAAGGGAAGGAACAGTGTATTTTTTTCTAATGTTCAAAATAATTTGATGATTTGCTTCGTTATACCCAGAAATACATCAAATAAGTGTTTATTTTCATAAGTCCTATAGCACAAGTGTAAAGAAACTATAAGTGGTGTTATCGTCATTTTAGGAATCTAACAGAGTTCGTGGCTCTAGGTGGGTTTTATTTGGGGGGAAATGGGCTCCAATGGCTCTTTGTATGCTGAAGGTTGCCGACCCCTGCCCTAGAGCAACAACGTTAATATATGTTTGATGAAACGTGATTATGTGCATGAGTGTATGTATGTATATGTACTTGTATATGTACAGTATGTGTATATGTATGTTTGTACAGTGAATGTGCATGTACGGACTTTGAGTATGTAGGTATGTACTGTATTTGTGTATGTATGTGGGAGCGTAGGTACTGTCGGAGGCAGATATTTACATATATCCGAATTTAAGTTGTACTTCTTCCATTTCTTTGTCATATTTGAAAACAGCTCGTCTTTTCCACTTCTTCTCTTGATGCTCTGTCAGCAAGCAAACTCTGTGTGTTAACCTTGAGTTCTTTGGAATGTATTATGGCTAGGGAGACGTTGTGCTTTTGTTATGGCTAGGGAGGGGGAAGGAAAGAGAGGTTTTTGGCGTTGGGAAGACAGACCATTTTGGGAGGCGCGATAGAAGGTTCTAGGATTAGACTGGTCTCAACCAAAATGTATATTGGAAAAGCTTTGAGAATATACAACAAAATACCTATTCTGTCTCTGGTGGTTTTTCAACTCAGCTTTAAGTGTCGGAAAGAACTTGGGAGCGAATTGTGACTTGAATTCCCTGGGAGGAACAACTGGTCCAAAACGCAACAAATTGGGGGCTCGTCCGGGCGACACGCTGAGAATTGGACACCTCTTACACTCTTCTGGACAGACTCACTAGTGGCCAAACAAAAACAAGGTAAGCAGAGCCTTTTTCTAAAATCTGCTTTAGGAGTCTGTCTTGAAGTATGTAAGTCAAACACTGTTTGTACCCCAGACACAGAGTAGGTGTTTTGTACGAGACGGGGATGTGAGAGTGGACATTTTGATGGATTGATTGCATTTCTCCCTTGTCCGCCATTACATAAAAAGCTGTAAATAAGTGGTCATCTCGCGCCATTGTGTCTCGACTACCGTGACGGGCAGTTTCATTGACGAATAAACTAATAGTTGGGTGTAGCTCACCCTGGGTCATTGGTCGTCGCCTAAACGAGTAAGGGTTTCCAGACCCTTCGTCTGGGACGAAAAATTCTGAGGTAAAGGGTTTCCAGACCCTTCGTCTGGGACGAAAAATTCTGAGGTAAAGGGTTTCCAGACCCTTCGTCTGGGACGAAAAATTCTGAGGTAAAAGACACAATGGCTACGGAGTGTGACAGACAGGAATGTGATGGCGGTGTGGGGGGGGGGGGGGGGGGGGGGGGGGGAGTGTGATGAATGTACTGTTGTCAACAATGAAATTGGCAGGTAGAGTAAATAAAGACAAAAAAAGAAAAAAAAAGAAAAAAGGAGAACGTTTGAAAAATAAGGGTTAAGAGGGAGTTTACAATACTCGAAAAGTCGTGAACTCAAACGTTTGGTAAATAAAGAAAAGAAACTGGAAGTTTTATGGTAAAGTGAAACGCAGAGAAAGAGCGTTCGTGCAGTTTTTTCCTTGTATGTGTGTGTGTGTTGCTGGTTGCGTGGGAGTGCGTGCTTGTGAGTGTGTGTGTGCGTGCTTGTGTGTGTGTGCGCGTGCTTGTGTGTGTGTGTTGCTATTGGTGACGGTGGAGTCCGCGGGGAGAGACGCAACAATTTGGAAAAAAGAAAAGCTGCTAAAGAACTGATAAAAATTGAGATGAATATGGAAAAATGGACCGACTGGTCATTTATCTGTCGCGCATGTGCGAAACTATTCAAACGACCCACCCAGACTTTGACTAAGCCACCGCCCTATGACGTAAAGCCGGAAGCGTCTTTGTACCCACTTTTGACAGTCACAGGAGGAGCCCTGGTGGTGGAAACAGAAACTAAGCTCTCTGGTCCACCCCCTTCTCGGGTGCCAATAGAGGGCAGTGCTCACACAACCCCTCTAACATTGAATCCTCCTCCAAAACTAACGCTGTCTCCTGAGTGTAAATCACCTCTGGTGCCTATGCCTCAAAATGACAACCTCCCAGCGGAAAACCTCTTTAATATGCCTAACCTAAGTAGACAGCAGATAATACATGAGTCAACGCCAAACTCCTCACTTTACACGCCAGACCATTTTGTTGACATAACCAACTGCCCTCCCCCAGTAGATAACAACCTCTCACGTGCACAACAGACATGCTTGAATAATACACAACAGAGGCAGACTTTGTGGTCTCCTGTAACAGCTAAAGGCTCGCTGGAAGGCTACATTGACAAACAACCACATGACCCACATGCGTACAACACACGCTCAAAAAAAGGCAGAAGCACATGCATATCCACTTTTTCCTGATATTAGTGGTCAATTTCAGAATAAGCATTTTGCCGTCACAGACATGCAAGCCATTGTTGACCTTGCTTTCCCACCTGTACCTCAGGGAGGGAACCTTTGGCTAAACACTTTAAACAAAGCTAACCCTGATATACACGGTGCCAAAAACAACACATGGCAGGGACATCTTATTCATCACATGCAAAATTGGACAGAGCAGGATGGTGGTAGAGTAACAAGGAAACAACTACTTAAATTACAGATCGCTGAAGATGAAAAGTTAAAAGAACCAAAAGGTCAAAGATCAGCTAGCGTATATTCAGCAGTGGGTGACCTTGCTTTTGAGTCCAAGCAGGTGGAGGACACCAGACGTGTGACCAGACGGTTGGACTCGGGTGGTGGACACGGTGCTTTAAGGTCAAGACAGGGTGAAAACTGTTTCATCTGTGACCAGCCGGGTCACTGGCAACGTGAATGTCCTAACTCCTCTGAACGAGACAGGCTCCTAATTGCAGCCAAAACATCATACAGGCATGGCAAAGGACGCCCAAGGCAGAAGCCCCAGCAGGAAATACAGACAGGCCCCCTGCTGGACATAAGTGTCAACAAACAATGTTATCAGTTTGTGATTGACACTGGTGCCACCCACTCATTTCTGAATGCAGAGGTACCAAAGAAACTGTGTGCTTCCTTTTTGAAGGTCGAAGGCTTCGCTGAGGTCACAAGAATGTTACCGGTCACCAAACCTCTTCCGGTTCAGATTGCTGGACTCTCGCTGAAGCACCCCTTCGTGGTTGACCTGCACACACCTTTCCTAATTGGTAATGACCTCCTTTACAGACTGTACCCTGACATTCAATATCGCACAGAAGGAACCTTCCTGGTGTTACCTGACGGCTCAACCACCAAGCTGCGACACCACTACCAAAGCTCCTCCATGAGCTCATACCACAGCCTGAAACACCAGAAAGGGCTGACATCTCCAACTGCTCTATCAGTGAAAACCCTGGCTGACTGAGATGCTTCCGTGTGTACCGCCACCCGACTCGCCTCATGTTCATGCCAGGAGGCCTTTGACTCCTTTATATTTATATATGTTGGAACTCAAGGTGTGGCTGCTCATGTTGACATATCTTTGCTACAATTAGCATAGTATATGATGGACACAATTGCTGTCCCACATTGTTCCCTTGCTCTTTGCCCCGCCTACAAAACCAAAGACTTAGGTCCAATGATAAAACCCGGCGTAGCTGCCACTCATTGCACCGACACCCCAAAACCACATTTTCTATTGTTTAAGTTTTCTGTTAAGCACATAGCTATGGGCTGCACTTTGGACACCCCGGCTGTAGGCTACGAGGAGCTAGCAGCTACACAACAGCTGAGCTAAAACGACACATTACATTTAAGCATATAAAAAAATTTATAGTTGCTTATTACATACACACAGTCACCATGACAGAAGTCTGATAGAAAGTATTCAGTAACAAACGTGTCCGCATCATTCGACTTTCTACAACATGAGCTTGACTTAATTTGTTATTGTGGCCACCAGGCGTGGTGAAATTTCAAATTACTATTGCGAAAAGCATCCGCCATAAGGTTAGTGTTTTTGTAGTATTTGTGTCGATATAAATATAGGCATATTTTGAAGCTTTCACCATATTGAATAAGGTACATAAAATTTAGGATTTAGTTGAGTTTGAGTTATTTCTGATTTCGCTAAGGGGTCCCCTACCCTAATACCACCCTCCAGTGGTCCACAGAGACTGAAATGACTTTCATTGACCTCAAACATGACCTGTCCTCCGCCCCTGCTCTTGCTGTACTTGACTATTAGCTGACCTTTTTCTTAGATGTTTCTGAAAGTGATAGTATTACTGACAGTCTCTTTTTCAGAAACAGAAGGGGGAGGGGGTGAGGGTGGATTCAGACTTTTGGATTCAGACTCCGTACAACAAAATAGCTTTAACAATATTCCTGTGGGGAAGAAGTTATAACTAAATTGTTGTAAGTTTGTAAATTTAACTTGAAAATAGCCATTTTGCACATCGATAGTAGTTTAGTAAATCAATTTGGAATATGGAGGAGGTGAGGGTGAACCGTGTATAGTTTTGACTTCATTGATATTATCAATCCGGTGAAAGGGAAAAGATACTTGCTGACTTGTGTTGACAATCACAGTGGTTGGCCGGAAGCAACCCCAACCTCAAAAGAGGATGCAAAATCAGTAATTAAATGGCTTGTGAATGACCTAATTCCCCGACATGGTTTCCCCAAAAAGATTAGGTCAGACAAAACACCCATTTTAAAATTACTCACTTAGCCTTGGTCGAAAATGCTCTTGGACTAGAACACAGGTTCGGTTTGGGGGTACCATCTTCAGTCCCAAGGTAAGGTTGAAAGGATGAACCAGAACATCAAAAACGAATTGGCTAAAATCTGTGCACAGACCAAATTGAATTGGATTGACATGTTGCAATTAGCGTTAATGATCATTCGAATGTCCGTGAATAAAACTGTTTTACCGCCCTTTGAGTTTTTCACCCTATGAACTGCATACAGGTCAGCCCCTTCCCAGGATCAACACCCCCCTGGAAGAAGGAATCAGCGTAAAACCAAAATGGTATTTTACACAAAATGCAGAATTTGTGTGCCAGTTCTTCTGTACAGATTCGAGGATGACAGCCCGCCACTCCAGATTCCCTTCCGTCTACTGAGAGGGTCAAGATCAAGGTCATCAAACGCAAGTTTACGGAGCCCAGGTGGAATGGTCCCTTCAAGGTCGTGGTACGGACGTCCCACGCCCTTCGACTAGCTGGTACAGGGGACACCTGGTACCACCTCTACCTCCGCACGCCCGCGGAGGAGCCTGCCACGGAAGGGGCCCAAAAGACGACGCTGAGAGACACCTCTCTTCGTAGAGCTGCCGTCTACCGTCGAGTAGATCTTCCAGATTTTCTACCTACAATACTCTGATCAACTTCAATATTGTATACCATTGATTGTGAGATCAGTCTAACCCCATATGCTAGATGTTTCTTAGTTTTTCTTGCTTGCTTTCAGCATACTATTTGTGTCGTTACATTAAGTGAAAAGTTTGATGTTTATCCCCGTCTCGTTACCTGAATTACTCTGATTTTGATTTCTGAAAGGCAGGATGTTATACCCAGTAGGATTCCCTGACGGACTGGTGTTTGGGCTTGCTCTACTGACCTTGTGTCTCAATTCTTCCTTCCCGACGACAGTGACTGACAAGTGTCTTAGAACGTACGGCGGACTTGAAATAGACTTGGTCAAGGGGGACAGCAAGACTTACTTTTTTGACCTCTGCAGTGTGATTAAGTGCGAGGGGAAAATTAGTTCTTACCGTGCTAGGAACCTGTATCTTTGTTACGACTCAAACCTGAAATATTGGTGTCGGATGCGGACAACATACTCTGGTAAGTGGTGCCCCTTATGGAAGCAGGTAACCCACTACACAGGGCCATTAGACTACCATGACCCTTAATATGCCAACATACCTCCACAATTCAAAGTTATTCTGAGAGGGATGACCTTTCAGAGGAACTTTGATCGGTCCCAGAACCCCCTTTCCCCTACAATTGCCAGAACAGGTGTTATACCTAGTCCCTTTTATGTTGTTTTGGGGGTTGACCAGACAGGTACAGACCCTAAAGGAATTATTAAAATTAATGTCCTTGAGAGGGCGTTAACTACCTCTGCCCCCTTGAAGACCTAGTAGCTTTGACCTTAGGAGCAGGTGCAGGCAACCTGTGGCTTAGGTGGATGACTAGCATGGCTAAGAGCCAAGACCTGGGTGACTGTGTTGCTTGTTCCGCTGGACGTCCCTTCCCCACACTTACCACCCGCCCCTTTTAAGTTGACTGACACTAACGGCTCAAACTGTCTTATCTCCTTGTTTTCTGAACCCACACCGCCAGGTTGTGATTTGTTGGTTAGTGTGCACCCTCCTGTTGACTTCTTCCCTTTGTGGCAATTTACAGGACCCCCTTTATCCCCCTACAAATTGGGTGACATTACCCCCTCCTGGTGCACCACCCTGATAGATGGCTCAAGGATAGGCCCTTGGGCACGAGCTGACTTATTCTGGTATTGTAGGGAGCACAGATTGTACATTAGAATCCCGACGTCAGCCGTTGGGCTTTGTGCTATGGTTAGACTGGTGACCCCAGTCACCCTAGACGGTACCAAATTAACACCCCTTGGAACTCCTGTTTCAGCGGCCTCTAACTTCCCGCAGAGGACGCCATGTTTTATCTCGGAGGAGTGTAACGGGCTCCTTTGATTTGATGAGAAACCCTGAGGGTGTTTACTTTGATGCAATTGGACAACCAAGGAGGGTCCCACCACAACATAAATTGTGGTGTGAATCCTGTGCAGGTTTCGAGAACCTTCCTATAATTGGTGCTATTTTCCCTGTGACTGCTACTAAAAATGTAGAACGCATTAACTATGTTTTTTATAATCTGTTGAGACTGACCAACCTGGCTCGTGATGTTGTTGAGGGGCTTGCTGAACAACCTGGGTTTGCTATGTCACTGAAGGGGGTCAGGCAAAGTGGTGACTTTCGAGAAATGCTAGTTTCCTTCCCTGTATGAGTGACGACATTGACCTAGATTCCATCCGTTTATCTCCCATGTAACTATGCTTTTAATTTTTACTAGCTTGCTCAAAGAGGGGCGTATTTTAGAAGTGTTGTACTAGTGATAAAGATCTTTTTCGAAGATCTGAAGGGGGAATTGTCGGAGGCAGATATTTACATATATCCGAATTTAAGTTGTACTTCTTCCATTTCTTTGTCATATTTGAAAACAGCTCGTCTTTTCCACTTCTTCTCTTGATGCTCTGTCAGCAAGCAAACTCTGTGTGTTAACCTTGAGGTCTTTGGAATGTATTATGGCTAGGGAGACGTTGTGCTTTTGTTATGGCTAGGGAGGGGGAAGGAAAGAGAGGTTTTTGGCGTTGGGAAGACAGACCATTTTGGGAGGCGCGATAGAAGGTTCTAGGATTAGACTGGTCTCAACCAAAATGTATATTGGAAAAGCTTTGAGAATATACAACAAAATACCTATTCTGTCTCTGGTGGTTTTTCAACTCAGCTTTAAGTGTCGGAAAGAACTTGGGAGCGAATTGTGACTTGAATTCCCTGGGAGGAACAACTGGTCCAAAACGCAACAGTACCTATGTATTAGGGGTGTAGGAAAAAATCAATTCGAATTCGAATCGCGATTCTCACGTTGTGCGATTCAAAATCGTTTCTCATTTTTAAAAAATCTATTTTTTTATTTTATTTATTGAATTGTTGTTTTTTTTGTTTGTTTGTTTTTTAATTAATCAATCCAACAAAACAATACACAGCAATACCATAACAATGCAATCCAATTCCAAAACCAAACCCGACCCAGCAACACTTAGAACTGCAATAAACAGAGCAATTGAGAGGTGACACAAACACGACACAGAACAAACCAAAAGTAGTGAAACAAAAATGAATATTATCAACAACAGTATCAATATTAGTTACAATTTCAACATAGCAGTGATTAAGAATCCTTCATTGACATTATCATTAGACATTTATAAAAAAAATTAAAAAAAAGAACAATAGTGTCACAGTGGCTTACACTTGCATCGCATCTCATAAGCTTGACAACAAACTGTCCAATATTTTCACAAAGATAAAATAAGTCATATTTTTGGTTTCTTTTAATAGTTAAAACAAATTTACATTATTGCAATCAGTTGATAAAACATTGTCCTTTACAATTATGAAAGCTTTTTACAAAAATCTACTACTCTGCTTGCATGTCAGCAGACTGGGGTAGATCCTGCTAAAATCCTATGTATTGAATGAATAGAGAATTGTTTTGAATCGGGAAAATATCGTTTTTGAATCGAGAATCGTGTTGAATTGAAAAAAAAAAAATCGATTTTGAATCGAATTGTGACCCCAAGAATCGATATTGAATCAAATCGTGGGCCACCCAAAGATTCACAGCCCTACTATGTATGTATGTGAGTATATGTGTATTTGTATGTACAATATATTTGACTCCCAGTGTGTGTGGGAGCCAGAGTACGGCCCCTGCCACCCAGAGAGCCCAACCCACAAACAGCAGGTGTGGTGCCCCGGGAACCAGGGACTACCGGCCCCACGCAGCCAGGCCGGCCATCGACAGGAACCCCACTGTGCCGCCCGTAAGAGCCAGCAGCAGGCCGCAGACAGACGCACCAGGCAGAGGACAAGGCACGAGAGAAGCAGGGGATAGCCAGACCTCAAGCCAGCGAGAGACCACACCCCACACGGGCAGAAAGACGGGACGCCCCGCCCGGGGGGCCCAGAGACTCCCTGCAACCGGACGGGAGGACCTCCCCCGCCCCACCAGCAACCGGAACCCCAAAAGCCCACCCCCCACTCTCGGAGCACGGCCCGCCCCCGACCACCCCACCCAAGCAGACCGCCGCAGGACCCCCAGCATATATCCATCCATCCATCTTCTTCCGCTTATCCGAGGTCGGGTCGCGGGGGCAGCAGCCTAAGCAGGGAAGCCCAGACTTTCCTCTCCCCAGCCACTTCGTCCAGCTCTTCCCGGGGGATCCCGAGGCGTTCCCAGGCCAGCCGGGAGACATAGTCTTCCCAACGTGTCCTGGGTCTTCCCCGGGGCCTCCTACCGGTTGGACCTGCCCTAAACACCTCCCAAGGGAGGCGTTCGGGTGGCATCCTGACCAGATGCCCGAACCACCTCATCTGGCTCCTCTCGATGTGGAGGAGCAGCGGATTTACTTTGAGCTCCCCCCGGATGACAGAGCTTCTCACCCTATCTCTAAGGGAGAGCCCCGCCACCCGGCGGAGGAAACTCATTTCGGCCGCTTGTACCCGTGATCTTGTCCTTTCGGTCATAACCCAAAGCTCATGACCATAGGTGAGGATGGGAACGTAGATCGACCGGTAAATTGAGAGCTTTGCCTTCTGGCTCAGCTCCTTCTTCACCACAACGGATCGATACAGCGTCCGCATTACTGAAGATGCCGCACCGATCCGCCTGTCGATCTCACGATCCACTCTTCCCCCACTCGTGAACAAGACTCCTAGGTACTTGAACTCCTCCACTTGGGGCAGGGTCTCCTCCCCAACCCGGAGATGGGACTCCACCCTTTTCCGGGCGAGAACCATGGACTCGGACTTGGAGGTGCTGATTCTCATCCCAGTCGCTTCACACTCAGCTGCGAACCGATCCAGTGAGAGCTGAAGATCCTGGCCAGATGAAGCCATCAGGACCACATCATCCGCAAAAAGCAGAGACCTAATCCTGCAGCCACCAAACCGGATCCCCTCAACGCCTTGACTGCACCTAGAAATTCTGTCCATAAAAGTTATGAACAGAATCGGTGACAAAGGGCAGCCTTGGCGGAGTCCAACCCTCACCGGAAACGTGTCCGACCTACTGCCGGCAATGCGGACCAAGCTCTGACACTGATCGTACAGGGAGCGGACCGCCACAATCAGACAGTCCGATACCCCATACTCTCTGAGCACTCCCCACAGGACCTCCCGAGGGACACGGTCGAATGCCTTTTCCAAGTCCACAAAGCACATGTAGACTGGTTGGGCAAACTCCCATGCACCCTCAAGGACCCTGCCGAGAGTATAGAGCTGGTCCACAGTTCCACGACCAGGACGAAAACCACACTGTTCCTCCTGAATCCGAGGTTCGACTATCCGGCGTAGACTCCTCTCCAGTACACCTGAATAGACCTTACCGGGAAGGCTGAGGAGTGTGATCCCACGATAGTTAGAACACACCCTCCGGTTCCCCTTCTTAAAGAGAGGAACCACCACCCCGGTCTGCCAATCCAGAGGTACCGCCCCCGATATCCACGCGATGCTGCAGAGTCTTGTCAACCAAGACAGCCCCACAGCATCCAGAGCCTTAAGGAACTCCGGGCGGCTCTCATCCACCCCCGGGGCCTTGCCACCGAGGAGCTTTTTAACTACCTCAGCAACCTCAGCCCCAGAAATAGGAGAGCCCACCACAGATTCCCCAGGCACTGCTTCCTCATAGGAAGACGTGTTGGTGGGATTGAGGAGGTCTTCGAAGTATTCCTTCCACCGATCCACAACATTCGCAGTCGAGGTCAGCAGAACACCATCCGCACCATACACGGTGTTGACAGTGCACTGCTTTCCCTTCCTGAGGCGGCGGATGGTGGTCCAGAAACGCTTCCAAGCCGTCCGGAAGTCGTTTTCCATGGCTTCCCCGAACTCCTCCCATGTCCAAGTTTTTGCCTTTGCGACCGCTGAAGCCGCACACCGCTTGGCCTGTCGGTACCCGTCCGCTGCCTCCGGAGTCCCATAAGCCAAAAGAACCCGATAGGACTCCTTCTTCAGCTTGACGGCATCCCTCACCGCCGGTGTCCACCAACGGGTTCTAGGATTACCGCCACGACAAGCACCAACTACCTTGCGGCCACAGCTCCAATCAGCCGCCTCGACAATAGAGGCGCGGAACATGGTCCATTCGGACTCAATGTCCAGCACCTCTTTCGTGACATGTTCAAAGTTCTTCCGGAGGTGGGAATTGAAACTCTCTCTGACAGGAGACTCTGCCAGACGTTCCCAGCAGACCCTCACAATGCGTTTGGGCCTGCCAGGTCTGTCCGGCATCCTCCCCCACCATCGCAGCCAACTCACCACCAGGTGGTGATCGGTAGAAAGCTCCGCCCCTCTCTTCACCCGAGTGTCCAAAACATGAGGCCGCAAATCCGATGACACAACTACAAAGTCGATCATGGAACTGCGGCCTAGGGTGTCCTGGTGCCAAGTGCACATATGGACACCCTTATGTTTGAACATGGTGTTTGTTATGGACAATCTGTGACGAGCACAAAAGTCCAATAACAAAACACCACTCGGGTTCAGATCCGGGCAGCCATTCTTCCCAATCACGCCTCTCCAGGTTTCACTGTCGTTGCCAACATGAGCGTTGAAGTCACCCAGGAGGACGAGGGAATCACCCGGGGGAGCACTTTCCAGTACTCCCTCGAGTGCATCCAAAAAGGGTGGGTACTCTGAACTGCTTCTTGGTGCGTAAGCACAAACAACAGTCAGGACCCGTCCCCCCACCCGAAGGCGGAGGGAGGCTACCCTCTCGTCCACCGGGTTGAACTCCAACGTGCAGGCTTTGAGCCGGGGGGCAACAAGAATTGCTACCCCAGCTCGTCGCCTCTCACTGCGTGCAACGCCAGTGTGGAAGAGAGTCCAACCCCTCTCGAGAGAACTGGTTCCAGAGCCCTTGCTGTGCGTCGAGGTGAGTCCGACTATATCTAGCCGGAACTGCTCTACCTCGCGCACTAGCTCAGGCTCCTTCCCCCCAGCGAGGTGACGTTCCACGTCCCAAGAGCTAGCTTATGTAGCCGAGGATCGGACCGCCAAGTGCCCTGCCTTCGGCTGCCGCCCAGCTTACAATGCACACGACCTCTATGGCCCCTCCCATGAGTGGTGAGCCCATTGGAGGAGTGACCCACGTTGCCTCTTCGGGCAAGGCCCGACCACCAGGCGCCTGGCTCCAGAGGGGGGCCCCGGTGACCCGCGTCCGGGCGAGGGAAATCTGAGTCTTTGTTGTTTCATTCCCATAGAAGTCTTTGAGCTGCTCTTTGTCTGATCCCTCACCTAGGACCTGTTTGTCTTGGGAGACCCTACCAGGGGGCATGAAAGCCCCCGGACAACATAGCTCCTAGGATCATTGGGACACGCAAACTCCTCTACCACGGTAAGGTGGCAGCTCAGAGAGGAGTCAGCATATATGTATACATATATATATATATATATATATATATATATATATATATATATATATATATATATATATATATACATATACACGTTAAGTCAGGAAAAAACACAGAGGCTATATCATCCCTACAAGCCTGTTTCGCAGGTTTCCCTGCTTTTCAGGGGATTTTATTCCACTCTACCCTGGTATTGAGCACTGTATAATGGATAAACCACAGAAACCTTGACTATATATATATATATATATATATATATATATATATATATATATATATATATATATATATATATATATATATATATATATGTATGTATATGTCTTAATAAGGTTATCCAAAAAATAGTGCTCGATACCGTAGTAGAGCGCAATATATGTATGTGTGGGGAAAAAAATCACAAGACTATTTCATCTCTACAGGCCTGTTTCATGAGGGGGGTACCCTCAATCGTCAGGAGATTTTAATGGGAGCATTCGCATACCATGGTTTATATAGGGCACAGAGTGGGTGGGTACAGGCTGGCCTAGGGGCGTGGTGATTGGTTCATGTGTTACCTAGGAGGTGTTTCCGTCTATGGCGGCATGTTGTTACAATTTCGCTGCGCTTGTTGAGGGATGACAGGTCTGGACGGTAGATAATAAACAGTTTCTCTTTCAAGCATAGGTTGCATCTTTTATTACCACTATTGTAAGGTGTGCTGGATGCAAGAATTTGCCATGTTATTGAATATTCAACATTATTGTCTTTGAGGTCCCAAATGTGTTTGCTGAGTTCTGTGGTATTTCGCAGGTTTTTGTTCCTGAAAGAAGCCTTGTGGTTGTTCCATCTGGTTTTGAATTCACCCTCGGTTAATCCTACATATGTGTCGGATGTGTTAATGTCCTTGCGTATTACCTTAGATTGGTAGACAACTGATGTTTGTAAGCATCCCCCGTTGAGGGGGCAATCAGGTTTCTTTCGACAGTTACATGCTTTGTTGGTTTTGGAGTCGTTCTGACTGGGGGTCGACGGCTCATTTGCAATTGTTTTGTTGTGGTTTGAGATGATTTGTCGTATATTGTTCATGCAGCTGTAGCTCAATTTGATGTTGTTCTTGTTGAATACTTTTCTTAGGTTGTTGTCTTTGGGAAAGTGTTTGTCAATCAGGTTGAGGAATTTGTGTCCAATGTTCGTTGAGACGTTTTTGCTGTATGGGGGGTTGTACCAGATGATGCCGTTTCGTTTTCTGTTCTTTTTTGGCTTGTTTTCCTGGCGTGGGTTCATAGGTGAGGGTGAAATTGTATCCGCTTTCATCAAGGGCTTTTTGGTACGGGGGGGTTGCTTGGTCAAATTCAGCTTTGCTAGATGACAGCATCGATAGCCTTTTATTGATTCCGGTAGGTATTCTTTTCGTGGTGGTGGGTGGATGGTTGCTGTCATGGTGCACGTATTGGAGTGTTGTGTTGGGTTTCGTGAATGGTTGGTAGCTGTTATTTCTCAGGTTGAAAGTGACGTCAAGAAAGTTGACGGTTTGCTTGTTGGCTTCAATCGTGATCCGTAGGCCGTTCTCTTTGAAAATTTGGCATATGCGCTTCTTGGTATTCTCGCTGCTCCTTGGCGAGGCGCGACACACTGCCAGTCCGTCATCACGGTAAATACCAAGGTTCAGATTGAGGCTAGCGAGCTGGGAGAGGAGGAAACTCCCAACGAGTTCACACGTTTCTGCTCCGTCAAAACTTCCCATAGTGACGTCAAATGTTGCATTGTTCTTTTTTTGCCATGGTGTACTGTTGTGGATGAGAATGGAGTTTTTTGCGTGGATGATGATGTTTCTTTCGTTGCCTGTGATTGAGTCGTAGTCTGAGGCGATCGCCTCAGACTACGACTACATATACATACATATATATATATATATATATATATATATATATATATATATATATATATATATATATATATATATATATATATATATATATATAGTCAAGGTTTCTGTGGTTTATCCATTATACAGTGCTCAATACCAGGGTAGAGTGGAATAAAATCCCCTGAAAAGCAGGGAAACCTGCGAAACAGGCTTGTAGGGATGATATAGCCTCTGTGTTTTTTCCTGACTTAGCGTGTATATGTATATATATATATATATATATATATATATATATATATATATATATATATATATATATATATACATATATATATATATATTTATACATATATATATATATATATATATATATATATATATATATATATATATATACACAGTATATAAAACATAGTTGACGCTGGGGGAAATCTTGCCTTGGTTTTTGGCTGAGACCAGGAATTTTGGGGTCGAAAAGGTTGGTGACCACTGCTGTACACAAAAGGCCTGATTTCCTAAAATCTAAATACCACGCAAGAAACAGAGTGTGCAATCTATAAAATAGCGTGTACTATTAGTGGGTGTGTTACGTGTGATTTACTAAGACTGCGTGTGCAATTGGAAAGTGGTGCAAACCACCCTAATTTAATGAGGGTTTTTTTCGTGTACTACAAATATTGTGGTCTTTTTTAATTTAAATTTAAATTTTGAAAGCAAGTTATAACCTTTGATTAATCATGATTAATCCAAATAAAAATGTATGAAAAATCTATTTAAAAAAATATGCCAGCACTACACATTTATAAAAACAACTATACCACCACTTTCGCGTAGCGGCTGTGCGGAAACTATGTCCGTGTATTTAAAGTTCCGGGCAATCAATGCAGTTCGGATTTAAAAAATGTTTTTATTAATCACACTCATTAAAAAAACGATTAATCACAGCGAAATTGAAGTTTTTTTCTGTTTAAATTAATCAATTTAATTGATTAATCATTGCAGCTACTTACTTTTGTGCTTGACAGAGGAAATCAAATAAATTTATTGTTTCTGTGACTCCTGTTCTTCACCTCCAAAAAGTTTAGTGGACATGTGTTGAGTGGTTTTGTAGGTTATTGCGATAATAAACAGACTGAAAATAAACATTGGGAATAAAAAACATCCTCGATTTGTCGTGAAATGTTATGTTTTTCTATCTTCTTTCTATCACCAAGTATTGTCAAAAACGGTGAAGCAGTTTTAGAGAAAACAAACAAAGGCAGGGTTCCTTGCAAAGTCATGTGATCAATTAACAGCAAGTACACAAATGTAATCTGGCGGATGATTCGACACTTGAGCAATCATAGCTGGCTCTCATTCGCCAACGTCCTGGACGCCTTCACAGTCGGACAACCTTGCTTTTATGCTCCGACTGGTCCACTTCTAACAGGACCAATCAGAACAATCCAGCCAAGATCTAATACCTTCTCCTTCCGTCTACGTTCTCCATTTCTTTTTTATCTATTTTGCTCTCGCCACCTCTGTCATTCTCTGTCTAAACTTGCTTCCCTTGATGAGTCCTAGCAGGGAATCACAGGCTCGGAAGAAAGGTAGGGGCCTGACAGAGATTGATGTCTGAGCGCTCCCCCTGATTCGCTGATTAAACCCATCAATCAATATGCAGAGGAGGTGTCCAATGCAAATGGATCCAATCAGGCGAAACGGGGCGCTATTGTCTGTGGGCTTGTGGCGAGCGCCGGCGTCAAGAGGTGGAGGACGGGCACCTCGGACGCCTCTCGAGGACAAAAAAGGATGCAGGACCTGAGCGGCGCCCGCTGACCACTTGAGCGAGGATGCCACTGATCGGGCTCTCTTTCAAAAGAAACTCATCGTGCTCGCGCACCTGCTCGCCAACGTTCCTCTCGTGTAAACGGGAAAGAAATGGCCTCATCAAACTCCAGCTGCTAATTTCACATCTCACAAAAAATACCAACAACAACAAAACACACCAGCGGCGACGTCTCTCGGATGCACACCGCCCTGCACGCATACATCACAGTGAGGAGACGGGCGGAGGCCATTCTCCTTGTGGCGTCCCCCCTCCCATCAGCTACAATCACATTTTCCACATCTCCATCTTCATCCAATCTTAGTGTAACGGTACAACGGGGACTGCGGCTGGATCCCCCCTCTGGGCCGGGCGGCTCCCTCTGGTACCCGCTATGCTCTCACTCCAACCCTCATTTGAATACAAGTCATTGAGATTGTGTGTGTGTGTGTGTGTGTGTGTGTGTGTGTGTGTGTGTGTGTGTGTGTGTGTGTGTGTGTGTGTGTGTGTGTGTGTGTGTGTGTGTAAGGGGTGACAGTAGCATGGCGATAGTAAACAAACACATAGCGAATCAACAACCAAGTCAACAACAATGGAGGACATCTTTCTTCTTCTTACACAGGAAGTGACCCGTCTCTGTCCGCCAATCAACACACTGCACTGTGTCCATGTCCACCCTTTTAGATAACTGAGCACTGCACTTTGGACCACTACAGAAGGCTTCCATTTGTTTGACATAACAAATGCAAGAACTACACTTGTACTGCTTTGTAGGAATAGGTTTAAGTTTTTTTCTTTTTTTGATGTTAGGAATGTTACCTGTAGGGTTGTACGGTACTAGTATATTACCGCGATACTAATGAATAATTATCGGTACTATACCGCCTCTGAAAAGTACCGGTCCGCCACCCCATACCCTCCACCCCCCACCCCCCGTCGTCGTCACGTCGTGTCATTGCTGGTTTACGAGCAGACGAGCATGTTCGGCAGTGCACAATCACAGGAGACACAGTGTGTAGACAGAAAAGGGAGAACGGACGCATTTTGGCTTAAAAACTAACAATAAAGGTGAGTTACAACACTGCAACGCCCACCGGAAGAGGTGCTTTAAGGCATGGCTAGCTAGCTAGCAGCTAACCCCAGTCGGCAGTGTTTTGGCTACTTTTAAATCGCTAATCCTGGTCTCCATGGCGACAAATAAATATATCGATTAAAACACTTCACAATAAGCATTGATTCTTGTTTCAAGATGGATGCCTCTCAAACCCTTGCTTTGCTGGGGCCAAGTGCACTAGCTTCCCTGAGCTTCCAAGTTCAGTAGCGTATCTAGTCAATACTACTATGATTACGTTGATATTTTTTGGCATCACAACATCTTCTTTCAATTTTTTTTAATTTATATTATGTTTATAAACTCAGGAAAGATGTCCCTGGACACAAGAGGACTTTGAATATGACCAATGTATGATCCTGTAATGACTTGGTATCGGATTGATACCCAAATTTGTGGTATCATCCACAACTAATGTAAAGTATCAAACAACAGAAGAATAAGTAATTATTACATTTTAACAGAAGTGTAGATAGAACATGTTAAAAGAGAAAGTAAGCAGATATTAACAGTAAATGAACAAGTAGATTAATAATTCATTTTCTACCACTTGTCCTTAATAATGTTGACAAAATAATAGAATGGAAAATTACACAATATGTTACTGCATATGTCAGCAGACTAATTTACGAGCCTTTGTTTGTTTACTTACTAATAAAAGACAAGTTGTCTAGTATGTTCACTATTTTATTTAAGGACAAAGGTACAATAAGAAACATATGTTTAATGCACCCTAAGATTTTTTGTTAAAACAAAGCCAATAATGCAATTTTTTGTGGTCCCCTTTATTTAGAAAAGTACTGAAAAGTACCGAAAAGTATCGAAATAATTTTGGTACTGGTACCCGTACCAAAATATTGGTATCGGGACAACACTAGTTCCCTTCTTATTTGTTTTAAAGCTAGGTTATGCAAAAAAGAACGTACAACTATGTGATTTTCATTGAAATGCGATGGACTCATGACTTGAAGCCATATGCAATTTTGGTGAACTGAGTTGACTTCATTTTCTCTCTCAATGTAGCCATCAGTTCGGTGACGCAAGACACTGCATGGATGGCGCGGCGTGCATGCAAGATTTGCTCCGAGGTTTGTGGAAAACTTTGCTCTTTGTTTTTCTTACAAAACATATTGTCCTGAGAGCCAGTGTCCTCTACAGTGGACATTTGTATTTTTGCATAACGGCTATTTTTTTGCATAAATGTTAAACTCTGTCAAGAGGAATAGAGCAAAAACAAATGTTCACTGCTCCTTTACTCGAACCGAGGCTGGTTACCTGAAGGCGACAAGGGTTGAGAGACGGTCAGTGATCAGGTCAATTCTTCCGTGAGTGCAGAGATGAATGAGGAGACTCCAAGTGACGTGCTCACTGGCAAATAAAAAAAAAGAATATATATATATATTATTATTGATATTACAATGTTAATGCTGTTAACAAGTTTTATTTCAGTGAATTCAAGTAAAACATTAACACTAGTGTATATTGGAATTGTGTCTATTTAATCTAATGTAAATTACGCAAACAGGTAATTAACTGCAATTAAAGCGGATTTATGTAATTAATATATGTATATATATATATATATATATATATATATATATATATATATATATATATATATATATATATATATATATATATATATATATAGTAAATACTGTATATGTGTGTGTTAGGGCTGTCAAACGATTACAATATTGAACCGCGGTTAATTACATTTTGTTCGTAGTTAACTCAAAATTAATCCCACTTAATCCCTGATAGGTATACATTTTCATCATTAATAAGTGTACCCTAGACAGACAATTTTCAGAGGGAATGCTTTCATATTGTTACATGACAAAGTTTTAACCTTCTCTATTAATTAATTAAATATAATATTGAGACTGCTAATCATTCTGTAATTGAGTACTTGACAATAACATGTTGTAAAATAATTTACACAATATGTCATCCAGCCACAAATCACCCCCCGCCCGACCCCATCAACTGTTGTACCAGCATTTCTTTAGTGCCAAATATCACAGAATAACATTACAGAACATCTCTGACAAATCATGATTGTAATGTAAGACATTTTTATTTTGTCAAAGTCAGGGTTTCCCCTAAATTCCCAAAATATCTGTGGCGGTGGGGGCGTGGTCGATATGACGTCATCGCATGATTTGCTATGATGCATGTATCCTTTAAAAAGGCAAACAAGTGTGAATATACATTTAAAACAAATATTTTATTAAGTATAGTATTAACATATATATTGTTCTTACATAATATCGTTTTGTTCTATTTTTAAATTGTTGATGCTTATTGTACAATGTACTATATTGAGAATTTTTTATTTTTTTTTAGAGATTTCTTTAAACCTTTTAATCACTTTTTCTGTAATAAAAATTATTGGCAACAAATCTAGCATCTATTTTCGGAGTTATTGGCGACTGTACAGATTGCGTCGCGCCATGTCCGTGACGGAAATCAAGCTTCACAGAGTCAGACGTCACACTTGCTTCGTGTTGCTGGGAGCCTTTCTTTCATTAAAAGATGCCAGTGTCATCTTAAATTGTGAAGGTACATCTCGAATATATTAAAGTAAGTCCACAGCGCGGACACGCTGCTTCCGCTCCAGACAACCCCGTGCGTATGCCTGGTGTTAATGTGTATGTTAATGGTTTATGGTGGTACTTTTTCCCATAGTGTCTATGAGTGAAACACATGAAACAGTCACAGTAACCATTTAATGTTATGTTATCACTGCACCTTAACCCTAATTTGAACACGGACGTGAAGCACCACCCACCTCTAGAACAACACGCACAGCAGGCGTTTGCTGCATGGACGTCTCCTCTTCTCAAGGCGAAATAGTTATTTCTTGTCGGGAAAACAACTTGCCATGGCTTTGAACCTGATATTTCCATAAGGTAGACTTTCCTTTGACCATTACTGTTCGTTCCCCCCACTACGGCATATATATATATATATATATATATATATATATATATATATATATATATATATATATATATATATATATATATATATATAAAGAGAAGGGTGGGATACTTCTCTTGTTTCCTTATTTGTATTTGACTTTATTAAATGTATTCATTTAATGTTTGCCGCAGCCGGGCCGGCCCGGAGCAGCAAGGGATATAAAGAAGAAAAAAAGGAAGACAGAAGGGGAAATTGTGGGGACAAGAAGGGGATAAGACAGTAAAACAACAACAACAACAGAACAAAATCAGCAAATACGATAAGTACAAATATGATACGAAAAATGATAGCAAAGAACCAGTTACTAAAGTCGATAATAATAACACAGAAATGACAAGGAACATTATTGCACTACTAATGGAGCAATACAAATACCAATAGAAATAGCACTATTGATAATGAATAATAACAATAATTGTCTCTATTATCAACAATACAATTGTTTCAAATGCAACAATACATATATGTAATGATAACTTAAATTACAAAAGAAAGCAGATAAATGGAGGGGAAGAAAAATAAGCAAACTATATTAACCTATTTCTACTATAACAATCTACAAGGTTAAGTGTGTCGTGTGTTACCCAGTTTCCCCAATGTGTATCCGCATGCATGTACGAATGAACGAATGAATGTACATATATATGTATGAATAATTGTGTGTATGTGCTTATGATTGTGTATTTGTATGTACATACCCCGTTTCCATATGAGTTGGGAAATTGTGTTAGATGTAAATATAAACGGAATACAATGATTTGCAAATCATTTTCAACCCATATTCAGTCGAATATGCTACAAAGACAACATATTTGATGTTCAAACTGATAAACATTTTTTTTTTGCAAATAATCATTAACTTTAGAACTTGATGCCAGAAACACGTGACAAAGAAGTTGGGGAACACTTATTTGGAACATCCCACAGGTGAACAGGCAAATTGGGAACAGGTGGGTGCCATGATTGGGTATAAAAGTAGATTCCATGAAATGCTAAGTCATTCACAAACAAGGATGGGGCGAGGGTCACCACTTTGTCAACAAACGCGTGAGCAAATTGTTGAACAGTTTAAGAAAAACCTTTCTCAACCAGCTATTGCAAGGAATTTAGGGATTTCACCATCTACGGTCCGTAATATCATCAAAGGGTTCAGAGAATCTGGAGAAATCACTGCACGTAAGCAGCTAAGCCCGTGACCTTCGATCCCTCAGGCTGTAATGCATCAACAAGCGACATCAGTGTGTAAAGGATATCACCACATGGGCTCAGGAACACTTCAGAAACCCACTGTCAGTAACTACAGTTGGTCGCTACATCTGTAAGTGCAAGTTAAAACTCTCCTATGCAAGGCGGAAACCGTTTATCAACAACACCCAGAAACGCCCTCGGCTTCGCTGGGCCTGAGCTCATCTAAGATGGACTGATACAAAGTGGAAAAGTGTTCTGTGGTCTGACAAGTCCAAATTTGAAATTGTTTTTGGAAACTGTGGACGTCGTGTCCACCGGACCAAAGAGGAAAAGAACCATCCGGATTGTTATAGGCGCAAAGTTGAAAAGCCAGCATCTGTGATGGTATGGGGGTGTATTAGTGCCCAAGACATGGGTAACTTACACATCTGTGAAGGCGCCATTAATGCTGAAAGGTACATACAGGTTTTGGAGCAGCATATGTTACCATCCAAACAACGTTACCATGGACGCCCCTGCTTATTTCAGCAAGACAATGCCAAGCCACGTGTTACATCAACGTGGTTTCATAGTAAAAGAGTGCGGGTACTGGACTGGCCTGCCTGTAGTCCAGACCTGTCTCCCATTGAAAATGTGTGGCGCATTATGAAGCCTAAAATACCACAACGGAGACCCCCGGACTGTTGAACAACTTAAGCTGTACATCAAGCAAGAATGGGAAAGAATTCCACCTGAGAAGCTTAAAAAAATGTGTCTCTTCAGTTTCCAAACGTTTACTGAGTGTTGTTAAAAGGAAAGGCCATGTAACACAGTGGTGAACATGCCCTTTCCCAACTACTTTGGCACGTGTTGCAGCCATGAAATTCTAAGTTAATTATTATTTGCAAAAAATAAAGTTTATGAGTTTGAACATCAAATATCTTGTCTTTGTAGTGCATTCAACTGAATATGGGTTGAAAAGGATTTGCAAATCATTGTATTCGGTTTATATTTACATCTAACACAATTTCCCAACTCATATGGAAACGGGGTTTGTACAATATATTTGTCTCCCAGTATGTTTGGGAGCCAAAGTACGGCTCCAGCCACCCAGAGAGCCCAACCCAAAACAGCGGGTGCGGTGCCCAGGGAACAAGGGACCACCGGTCCCACGCAGGCAGGCTGGCCAGCGACTGGACCCCCAGAGCCCACCGTGCCGCCTGGCAGGCTATGTATATGTATGAGTGCTATCATAAATTTTTTTAAATCAGATCAATTATTCTTTTGCATTTTGATTTACCGCAGTAAATTACAAAATTGCACAATTTAAATTAAACGCACATCATTTATTTGCCAGAAACAGTTGTATCTAAAATCCCATAAGAATTTATTTTGAAGAGAAATTTGCCAGTAGCACACCAGTCAGCATTTCCTCACTCATCTTTGCACTGGTGTGAATGCATTGACCTGATCACTGACTGTAAAGCAACCTGCTTCGCCTTTTTAGGTAACCATCCGCAGTTAAGGTAAAACAGCATGAGCAGTTAAAACAAATTGCATGATTAATCTGCATTTATACATGATTAATGCGATAATGTTTTGCGATGACTCACATGTGTTAATACGTTTTTACAAAGTGCCCAACATAAAACTAATTCCACAAAAATGGAAGACATTTCCTCATAAGAAATTATGTCAAGCCAATTAATCTGTTACAGACACCCAAAAGTTAGTGATGTGCATGATACTACTTGATTCTGATTCTTGGGGTTTTGATTAGATTCAGAATATCTTCTCGAATTAACACAATTCTCGATTCAAACTGATTCTAACAATGTACAGGTAAAAGCCAGTAAATTAGAATATTTTGAAAAACTTGATTTATTTCAGTAATTGCATTCAAAAGGTGTAACTTGTACATTATATTTATTCATTGCACACAGACTGATGCATTCAAATGTTTATTTCATTTAATTTTGATGATTTGAAGTGGCAACAAATGAAAATCCAAAATTCCGTGTGTCACAAAATTAGAATATTACTTAAGGCTAATACAAAAAAGGGATTTTTAGAAATGTTGGCCAACTGAAAAGTATGAAAATGAAAAATATGAGCATGTACAATACTCAATACTTGGTTGGAGCTCCTTTTGCCTCAATTACTGCGTTAATGCGGCGTGGCATGGAGTCGATGATTGTCTGGCACTGCTCAGGTGTTATGAGAGCCCAGGTTGCTCTGATAGTGGCCTTCAACTCTTCTGCGTTTTTGGGTCTGGCATTCTGCATCTTCCTTTTCACAATACCCCACAGATTTTCTATGGGGCTAAGGTCAGGGGAGTTGGCGGGCCAATTTAGAACAGAAATACCATGGTCCGTAAACCAGGCACGGGTAGATTTTGCGCTGTGTGCAGGCGCCAAGTCCTGTTGGAACTTGAAATCTCCATCTCCATAGAGCAGGTCAGCAGCAGGAAGCATGAAGTGCTCTAAAACTTGCTGGTAGACGGCTGCGTTGACCCTGGATCTCAGGAAACAGAGTGGACCGACACCAGCAGATGACATGGCACCCCAAACCATCACCCAACCATGCAAATTTTGCATTTCCTTTGGAAATCGAGGTCCCAGAGTCTGGAGGAAGACAGGAGAGGCACAGGATCCACGTTGCCTGAAGTCTAGTGTAAAGTTTCCACCATCAGTGATGGTTTGGGGTGCCATGTCATCTGCTGGTGTCGGTCCACTCTGTTTCCTGAGATCCAGGGTCAACGCAGCCGTCTACCAGCAAGTTTTAGAGCACTTCATGCTTCCTGCTGCTGACCTGCTCTATGGAGATGGAGATTTCAAGTTCCAACAGGACTTGGCGCCTGCACACAGCGCAAAATCTACCCGTGCCTGGTTTACGGACCATAGTATTTCTGTTCTAAATTGGCCCGCCAACTCCCCTGACCTTAGCCCCATAGAAAATCTGTGGGGTACTGTGAAAAGGAAGATGCAGAATGCCAGACCCAAAAACGCAGAAGAGTTGAAGGCCACTATCAGAGCAACCTGGGCTTTCATAACACCTGAGCAGTGCCAGAAACTCATCGACTCCATGCCACGCCGCATTAACGCAGTAATTGAGGCAAAAGGAGCTCCAACCAAGTATTGAGTATTGTACATGCTCATATTTTTCATTTTCATACTTTTCAGTTGGCCAACATTTCTAAAAATCCCTTTTTTGTATAAGCCTTAAGTAATATTCTAATTTTGTGACACACGGAATTTTGGATTTTCATTTGTTGCCACTTCAAATCATCAAAATTAAATGAAATAAACATTTGAATGCATCAGTCTGTGTGCAATGAATAAATATAATGTACAAGTTACACCTTTTGAATGCAATTACTGAAATAAATCAAGTTTTTCAAAATATTCTAATTTACTGGCTTTTACCTGTATTATTTGGTATATATGTAAATTAAAAAAAAAACTTTTCAAAACAGCTTACACAAGCTCCTCCTTGGGCTGCTGACAGATGACATATATGCAATAACAAGAAGAAGCATGGAAATGGCCTAGAGTGTCTTTACAAAAATTAATTCTTAAAAAATTGGAATCGATTAAGAATTGTAATACATTTCTACAGCAGACCTACCAAAATATTAACAAAAACATTTTTTATAGAAAATAATTGCAGAAAACAATGTCAATGACTTCACCCATACTTAAAACATAACTTTTACCTTTAAAAAAAGAAGACAATGAGGAGTGTAGAGTAGGTATTTCTTCTTATCAGCTCTTTTTTTTAATTCAACAGTGTTTCTCAACTTCTTTATCAAAGTGTTGACTTTCACAACTTTTTTTGGCCCCATGGTGGAATATTTTGCAGTCGTACTTAATGTAACACTGACTGAGTCACCAATGTGTAGGATTCCATCTTTGGGCACTTGATTCTGCGAATTGATACGCAGACTTTTAACAAGAACAAGAAAGTTTGATCATATTACGCCTATACTGGCTCACCTGCACTGGCTTCCTGTGCACTTAAGATGTGACTTTAAGGTTTTACTACTTACGTATAAAATACTACACGGTCTAGCTTCATCCTATCTTGTCGATTGTATTGTACCATATGTCCCGGCAAGAAATCTGCGTTCAAAGAACTCCGGCTTATTAGTGATTCCCAGAGCCAAAAAAAAGTCTGCGGGCTATAGAGCGTTTTCTATTCGGGCTCCAGTACTCTGGAATGCCCTCCCGGTAACAGTTACAAATGCTACCTCAGTAGAAGCATTTAAGTCCCATCTTAAAACTCATTTGTATACTCTAGCCTTTAAATAGCCCCCCTTTTTTAGACCAGTTGATCTGCCGTTTCTTTTCTTTTCTCCTCTGCCCCCCTCTCCCTTGTGGAGGGGGGGGACACAGGTCCGGTGGCCATGGATGAAGTGCTGGTTGTCCAGAGTCGGGACCCGGGGTGGACCGCTTGCCTGTGCATCGGTTGGGAACATCTCTGCGCTGCTGACCCGTCTCCGCTCGAGATGGTTTCCTGCTGGCCCCCCTATGGACTGGACTCTCACTATTATGTTGGATCTCACTATTATGTCGGGGGGGAGGGGGGGGTCACCCACATATGCGGTCCTCTCCAAGGTTTCTCATAGTCATTCACATCGACGTCCCACTGGGGTGAGTTTTTCCTTGCCCTTATGTGGGCTCTGTACTGAGGATGTCGTTGTGGCTTGTGCAGCCCTTTGAGGCACTTGTGATTTAGGGCTATATAAATAAACATTGATTGATTGATTGATTGACAACCGATGGACCGCTGCACTGGCTTGTTAGCAGAGTGATTATCGGGGATTAACTGGGAATCAAGACCATGTGTGTTGCAGCTATATGAACCACTAGGCTATCAGAGCGAACCTTTAGACACAAAAGGAGTCCCAAGCTACTGACAGTAGAAACGTACGGCCGGCGCGGCAATCAGCCTCTGCAGCTTTGATTGTGTCCAGTTCATTATGGATGATTGTTGCATCAGTGTCGTCTGGCTATCACTCCCAGCGTGGCGGAGGCCCGCTCAATGCCAAGGCTGGTCATTTGTTTCCCTAAATGACACCTCGTCTCCCTTTCTGCTTATAGACTTATTCCTCCTTTTTTTAGTCGGCGGGGTAGGGAGGGAGGGAGGAAAGGGGGTGGCCTGTGCCTTTGCCCTCCCCCGTCTCCTCCTCCTTCTGAGCCCCCCCCACCCCATCCAAAAATGGCTGCCTGGGTGCCAAGGGGACCACAGGCTGCTCTCCCATCTCCCATAATCACCGGGGCGATGCTCGGATGCCTCCCCCATTTGCATAATGCCATCCTGACACTTTCACTTCCGCCATCCATCACCGGCGGCGTGAGTCCCACGGCCTGCTCCGTCGCTCCGTCTCCCCCTGATTGCGTCCTGTGTTTATCTGCCCAAGCACAAAAGATTGATTCCCCGCTGTCTCTCGGCCTTATGTTCAGCAGATAGGGATTTTCGCCGAATGATGAAGCACCCAGTCAGCTAATGATAAACAGAAAACACATATTCAAAAGGACGGTCTAGCCCCCCCGCCCTCCTACCATCCGCCGCCGCCTCTCTGCGGCTGCAGCGTGCAGCTCCTGCACTGCCATGTGCGGGGAAGAGAGGATGTCAGGTTAAGGAAGTGAACACACTCTGCAGGGAGTTCAATTTGAAACGCAATTGTTTTCCTGTCAGTCCTTTTACATTTTTTCTGTTGATTTGCTCCAGGGGTAAGGGGAAATGAAGGACCGCGAGGGGAAGGGAGATAGCAATTAAAATAAAACTGTCGTCTTGATGGCTGCTCTTGTTCTCGCGCGCCGCCGTGCAGGCGCATCTGACAGCGGCGCGCTTTAAGAGCGTTTCCTGGCTGGGAGATAAAAGCCTACACGAGTGCGGCCCAGTCGCTTTTAAGAGGATGGAGTTGGTACAAGAGGACTTGCCGCCGCACAAAGTATAACCTGACGAGTGCATTTAATTAAGCACCTAACAGGATGTCGCGTTTAACCTCTGAAGGACGTCCGATGCGCGCTGGCACTGTTTTGACACGTGCAGGGCGGGGAACAACACGGGCGCCATCGCTGCCGCCATCGCCGGCGCGTGCCCGTGCAAAGCGCTTGAGCCGCCGCGCTAAGTCTGCAAAGTTTCACTCGCGATAACAAAATACTATTAGCTGCTGTCACGTACGGGAGAAGAGAGATTATTTTATTTATTGAAATGAGATTGAAATGATAAATCTCCCTCCCCGCGATACAAGGCTGGGACTCATAAAGCCAGCGTGGGGGATAGGGATTAGAAAAAGATGGAGGCGAGCGACAGAAGGAGAGTGAGGGAGAGAGAGAGAGAGAGAGAGAGAGAGAGGGCGGAGTGAGAGTGGAAGAAATTCATAATGCATAATAAAACAAAAGGTGTCGTGGGAAACATCACTGATATTAAAATCAGAGGCAGACAGATCTATATGAAAAATGCAGATTTGAAAATGTAAATAAGGCCGGCCCTGGGGGGGAGGGGTGGGGGCGGTGGTGGTGGAGGGGCTTATGTGATTCACAGATAGCATGACAACATGAAGAGAAAGGCGTTTATATGGCGCCTTTGATGTTTCTCGCATCCAAATTTATGCCAGTGACGAGCTAAAATAACGCCACTGAAGGGGAACGGGGTGGGGGGGGGGGGGTGTATATAGTGCACTGGCGGCGTCCGCCTTCGAAGCCATGTTAGGCGACGATTCCCACTGGAAGGGGGGGGGGCGGCACTTTGAGACTCCCACAGCCAAACAACAACTTTGAGACAAAGGCGCAGTAACCCAAACGCTTCCAAAATTGCTGCGACTCACGCCCGCCGTCGAGCTGTCAATCAACGGGAGCTATAGGCGCGGTGGCCCTTTAATAACCGCCGCCAAAAGGCCAAGCGAGAGACGGCGCCCCCGGGTTGTTCGACGGTGCCAAAGAAATGGTAAGGTACGAGGGTGATGCCTCCCGATTTAGCTCCTGCGCCGCGTCACCCCCAGCCAATCCCCCCACCCCCACCACCCATGTGTTCCCGTCGCATCGGACAGAAGGCTTGTGGGAGTGTGAGAAAAACTCCACTTGGACCTCACGTTGACGACGAGCCACGTTCAAGCGTACGCTCGTTTAGCCTTCACAATATCAGCCTGCCATTAGGGAGCTCTCTAAGATCCATCATTGCTCCCATCAGCACTTATTTTTTGTTGAATAGATAAAAGCTTCACAAGGAGTCACTCCAAGGCTCATAAGCCCACCAATTAGCGCTTTAGCTTCCTGGTCCACGGTCAAAGTGAGGCCTCTCGCTCCTAAGTAGCACTTTTATACATATACATATGCAGATGCCACCATTTGCATGCCTCATCTTTTATTACACACATCAGTTTTTTAAGCGATATCCACCATGTTGTTTTATCAGCTCTGATTGATAAAGTGGCAAAGTTGTTTGGGAAATGACGTCAACAAGCATCAGTTCATCCTTTCCACGCCATCGTGTTTATTCTAAATTTATTCTAGTTTAATTTCTGCATGCACAGCTTGTTGTTTAGCTGAAAATGGAAGTTATTTTAGGATGAAACAAGGACGATGTTGAGCTTAAAGGGGAACATTATCACCAGACCTATGTAAGCGTCAATACATACCTTGATGTTGCAGAAAAAAGACCATATATTTTTTTAACCGATTTCCGAACTCTAAATGAGTGAATTTTGGCAAATTAAGCGCCTTTCTATTATTCGTGACGTCACATCGGGAAGCAGTCCGCCATTTTCTCAAACACATTACAAACACCGAGTCAAATCAGCTCTGTTATTTTCTGTTTTTACGACTGTTTTCCGTACCTTGGAGACATCATGCCTCGTCGGTGTGTTGTCGGAGGGTGTAACAACATGAACAGGGACGGATTCAAGTTGCACCAGTGGCCAAAAGATGCAAAAGTGGCAAGAAATTGGACGTTTGTTCCGCACACTTTACCGACGAAAGCTATGCTACGACAGAGATGGCAAGAATGTGTGGATATCCTGCGACACTCAAAGCAGATGCATTTCCAACGATAAAGTCAAAGAAATCTGCCGCCAGACCCCCAGGAAAAGAGAGCGGATGAGGGTATGTCTACAGAATATATTAATTGATGAAAACTGGGCTGTCTGCACTCTCAAAGTGCGTGTTGTTGCCAAATGTATTTCATATGCTGTAAACCTAGTTCATAATTGTTAGTTTCCTTTAATGCCAAACAAACACATACCAATCGTTGGTTAGAAGGCGATCGCCGAATTCGTCCTCGCTTTCTCCCGTGTCGCTGGCTGTCGTGTCGTTTTCGTCGTTTTCGCTTGCATACGGTTCAAACCGACTTCTTCAATTTCGTTTTCGCTATCTGCCTCCACACTACAACCATCCGTTTCAATACATGCGTAATCTGTTGAATCGCTTAAGCCGCTGAAATCCGAGTCTGAATCCGAGCTAATGTCGCTATAAACTTGCTGTTCTATCCGCCATGTTTGTTTGTATCGGCATCACTATGTGACGTCACAGGAAAATGGACGGGTGTATATAACGATGGTTAAAATCAGGCACTTTGAAGCTTTTTTTAGGGATATTTATTGCGTGATGGGTAAAATTTTGAAAAAAACTTCGAAAAATAAAATAAGCCACTGGGAACTGATTTTTAATGGTTTTAACCCTTCTGAAATTGTGATAATGTTCCCCTTTAAAACTTATCAAAAGGACGCCACAGTGGGCGGAGTCAAAGACTGTTTTACATGTGTGTTGTCATTCAGTACTTCAAAACATATGACAATACCAAATAAAGATATTCCCTTGAGAATGTGTTGGCTTTGACTGTACAGTAATTGCTTCCCAAAATGAGACTTTACCATCCATCCATATATTTCCTACCGCTTGTCCTTCTCGGGGTCATGGGGGGGAGGCAGGGTACACCCTGGACAAGTCGCCACCTCATTGCAGGGCCAACGCATTATATATAAAAATTCAAAAAAATCCAAAATGATTCATTCTTTATACGAATGTGTGTTACAGTGTTCCCTTAATTATTGCGTGAGTTTCCGCGAATAAATGAAGGTAAATATTTTATGATTTTATGTCTTTGTAAACCATCCACATGTTATTAACCTTTCACAATCACTAAGCACTATGTTCTTCAACACATTCTATTGCACACTCTTTGTAAGTGTAACATATACCGTAAATAAAATATTGGTACTCACGAAATCTGTCGCTAACGAAATAGCTTCATGTGATGATGACTGCAGATGGCGGTGTCCAAGTGAGGAACAAAGTTAAGGAGCGTTGTTGACACTGTTGCCATCGTCCTTATATTGTTTTCTTCCTTCTTTATGTAGGAACCTATGGAGGGCAAATAGGACATCAATAAAACAAATACACAGATATTTAAATAATTACTTAACAGTGCTAATAATTGATTACAAATGCAATTAAATACAGCAATGTGTCATTAATTTATTTAATGTAAAATTACATTTAATTATTCATTTTAACATCTAATTATTTATTTAACAACTTAAATAATTATTTTCCTTATTTTACTATTCAATACAATATTTCACGATTTAATGAATTATTTTATGATTTAAATAGTTGTTTCACAATTTAACACATTATTTCATGATTTAATTAATTAGTTAGTGGTTTATTGAGTGGCAGCACTTCATGAATTAATTGTTTCTGTCAAACTCAGCCGTCAAAGTCAGTGGGCGGGTCCTAACACCTGATTGGTTACACGGCATTTCCATTTGTCTGTTGAACCCTTCAAAAGTGGAGGAGTATTGGTCAAAAGTGACAAAATAACTGACAATGTCAATCATTTCCTCTACTTTAACTGTGACAAGTTTAGTGTCAGCAGGTTTTTCTTCCACATACTCTGCAAGGTCTAAAAATTCTACCACCAACTCCTGAAAAAGTATAAGTATCCTCGATGGCCGCCATGTTTTAACAGACTTCCAAAGTTCCAGGCTTCAGACCAAAGCAATTATTGGACTAGATCTGTATTAGCCCCGCCCACTAACTTTGATGGGAGAGTTTGACATAAAAAATAACTTCAAATGATTAAACACATCATTAAATAATTAATCAAATTGTGAAATGTTTAATTTAATCTTTGAATAAAGTAATCACTAATTAATTAAACATTGAAATAAAAAAAATAATAATTAAATGTACTTTTACATGAAATATCCTGTTACTTTCAGTCCTGTTGCTCAAATTAGTCATATTTGACTTTGAAACTTTGTACACAAAAGAAATAAAGTTGCCTTAAAACAGGGGTGTCGAACTAATTTTAGATCGGGGGCCGCATGGAGAAAAATCTACTCCCGAGTGGGCCGGACTGGCAAAATCACGGCACGATAACTTAAAAATAAAAACAACTTCAGATTGTTTTCTTTGTTTAAAAATAGAACAAGCACATGCTGAAATTGTACAAATCATAATGTTGTTGGGGGTTTTTTTACACTTACATGTTGCGGTTAATAGTATTTTATCTTTATTTGTCGTTATTTATATTTTCTAAATAAATTATGTGATAATGTTCATCAATCAACCCATTGGTGTTAATTTTCAATCTATCAAGAATTATATAAAAATCAAATTACAGTATGTTATTTATGTAGTTTGATCATTTTCCTCGACTGATGTACTAACATCAAGTGGTTTATTTTGTACATATGTAGCATCATCTACAACAGTGGTTCTTAACCTTGTTGGAGGTACCGAACCCCACCAGTTTCATATGTGCATTCACCGAACCCTTCTTTAGTGAAAAATAAAATGTTTTTTTTTTTTTTGTCAAATTCAAGACAAAGTCATATGTTTTTTTTACTGGTGCACAAAATGAACCGTGCATGAACATCACCTTGTTCAAAGAACAAAACCAACACAGTGCTTGAACTCACAACAAATTACACACATTACCATGAATTAATTAACGTGGAAAAAAAGTTGAAAAACGTATTCGGGTGTTACCATTTAGTGGTCAATTGTACGGAATATGTACTGTACTGTGTAATCTGTACTGTTTCATATAATGTATTCTCTTCCTTTGCAATCTGCTGGTAAAAGTTTAAATCGATCAATCAAACAACCTGCAAATCAGATGTAAAATTAGGGGGAACATTGTTTGGGGGTATCCATAATACGCCGATAGGGAGAAGTTTTTATTTACACGATAAGTCGGATGTGTCTTTACTTCTGTGGCGGAGGCTTCGCCGAACCCCTGAGGCCGACTCACCGAACACCTAGGGTTCGATCGAACCCGGGTTAAGAACCACTGATCTACAAAGATATAGAGAATTGCTATTGCAACATCCAGTGGACACATTTAGAACAGCTGTTTCTTTCATTCAAAAATTTCAGGTTCATTTTTATACTTAGCAAACTCATCCAGTGGGCCGGATAAAACCTGTTCGCGGGCCTGATCCGGCCCTCGGGCCGTACGTTTGACACACCTGCCTCAGCTGGACCAATACACATTTGAGGAGTTCAATATGTGTGTTAGATTTAAAGTTGAAAAAAAAGAAAATGTAGAAGAGTTACACGACAAGTGAAAGGTACAATTCTGTGGAATGTCCCGCATATTATTAATGCAGCGTAGCGATTGAGACCAACCATGTACAGTAATTCTATTATGTTCTCGTGAGAATTTGTTTGCATTTTGTACAAAAAGAGAATGGATCATTAGTAGAGAATTTCAGTGAAGAGTTTGTTTATGCTTGTAATGAAGCTAATAAACACTGACTTTAACTACTCGGGACAAACTGCTGACTGTATTGTGGAGGGTTCTTGTGAGTGTGAGAGTGTGTGCGTGTGTGTGTGTGTGTGTGTGTGTGTGTGTGTGTGGCTACTTCTTTAGCGCACGTAAATAAAATGGAAGCAGGAGCAATGCACGCAACTTAAAAACAGGAAGCGCTTAAGTAATTAACAACGGAAGGTTTGCCAAGTCATGGACATCGTAGAGCTTCCATGTGCCGATTCTGCTGAGGTCAGTGGTCTTGAGCTGTTTCAGAGCACACAAGGCCTTCAAACAAGCCACCCACCCCCAGCCCCCAGCCACCACCCTCAGCCGTCCCACAGCTGCTTTGAGTCAGGGCCCGAGGTCCTCAGCCCGCCTTGCCTCCATCTCGCCATCCCTGCTGGTCCTCAGCTTTCTGTTCTCTTGCCAGCGCTGTAATCAACCCTTTAGCTTGTGGTCAGAGCCCCCCCCCTCCCCCTCCATCGCAGGCCCAAAAAGCCACCAACAGACTAAGCTGTGAGAGCGCAGAAGGACGTGCAAACAGAAGAAGCAGACAAGTACAGTAAGTGGGGTGTGAGCGACATCTTTACACTAGTGACCAAACTTTAGAGCAACAAATAAAAATGGTGGATTTTGGTTAGGGATGGTGCTGGGGGGCACGCAGTCGCCTCTCAGGTTGGCAGACGGTACTCACAATAGTCCAAACAACGCAGCGCTGATCAGAAACATGTGCACCTTCACATTCCGCACATGGCATGCAGTGATTGTGGCCTTGGTAAGAGAAGCAGACCCTAATGAAGAGGTTGCATTGGGCCACATAACGTCTCGTTATTAAACACTGCCTTCTGTGGATGTCGTCACACCAAGGGGAAGCGACATATCGACATAACCAGTTAGAAAGGGGGCGTTCCAAGCAGGCCCGGCCCTAACCAATCTGGCGCCCTAGGCAAGATTTTAGGTGGCGCCCCCCCACATCGGCAGTGAAGTGTATATACTCACAAGAAACCGAATAGCTTTGTCTTTGACCTTTTTTTTTTACTTACAACTATACCTAATATATAAAGGGGTGGAAAAGTGACTATTACCTACAGGGCAAACATTAGCTAACCAGAAGGCAATAACAATGTAAATAAAAACACCTGCTTAAAAGATCTAATACAAATGTCCCTGAGGAATGTAAGGTGGGAGTACTGTAATTACCTAACGTTACATTATTATTTTCCAAAACAATTTAGCCCCCTCCACAATATTAACCCGACGTTAAAACAGAACTAGCTATTTATTGATTAGCAATTGCCGAATCATGTAACATTAGCTTAATGCTAAAAGCCAGGTTACTATCACATTCTGTAACAGACAAATAATTTCATGTAGGCTAACGTTACCTACCTGCTACCTCTGTCTTTTTCTCGTTTCTCCTCCTCGTCTTTTCTCTTTTTTCTTCCCTGAACACCTGACAGTTTTGGCCGTTTTGACATCTTGTGTTGATTTTTTGATGTGGTGACGTTACGGGAAGGGAGGGGCGCACCGTGCGGGGGGGCCTGATGGACGGCGCCCTTAGCATTTGCCTATACGGCCTATGCCACGGGCCGGCCCTGGTTCCAAGTACAGTTAGGTATCTACCAGTGGTGTGCCGTCAGCCAGCAAGGCTTTCTCTGCTGGCCTAACATAACCAGAAATCATGATCATAATTAAAGATACAATTATTTTTAAATGTACTTTCCCTAAATATCTAAAAGTATTCATATTCTCTTCATGCTCCTTCCAGTGCTGTTGTTTTTAGTTTTAGTTTGTATCCAATCAGAATTCAGCTAGCTTATGTTGCCATGCTGTACCATATCTGCCAGAGGCCTTTAGAATCAACAATCCGGACGTCCGTGCACTGTAAGTGAACGGGCACATATAGTTGATAGACAGTTGCGATAGCCAATCAGATCACGAGTTGTTGTCAGTAAGGCCTTCTAGATGGCCTCACGTTGAACGTGATATTTACGTGTCCTGTGATTGGATACTCACCGTTAGCGGATGAATTTGAGAACACATAGAGTTGATAGACAGTTCCGATAGCCAATCAGATCACAAGTTGTTGACAGTATCTGTTCTGTTGTGAAGTGAAGTGAAGTGAATTATATTTATATAGCGCTTTTTCTCTAGTGACTCAAAGCGCTTTACATAGTGAAACCCAATATCTAAGTTACATTTAAAGCAGTGTGGGTGGCACTGGGAGCAGGTGTCTTGCCCAGGGACACAACGGCAGTGACGAGGATGGCGGAAGCAGGTATCGAACCTGCAACCCTCAAGTTGCTGGCACGGCCACTCTACCAACCGAGCTATACCGCCCCTGTTACAACTAAAAGTTGTAAACTCTTGTTGTTAAAGTGTGTCATACTTGTCATTTAATTAACATTGTTACATCTATATTTGTCGCCATCATGTGGTCAGGGCAGTTGATATATCTTTGAGAAGTGTGTACTTTGAATCAAACTTTACTGACCGGAAGTTGCATAAGCCAAGCAGAGAAGTTTACGGTGTATGTTTTAATTGCTGATGCGTTATAATTTATTTTATATGCGCCAGAAAATAACCCGTTTTGTATACTGTTGATGTGTTTAAATTTTCAGTAGGGTGTAAATGTGTTCCTGTATAGTATTTCTCAGGAATGGTCATGTGGTGACATCTGTCATTTATGATCGTGAGGTAGGTAAGTCAGTCTAATTTGAAGTGCTAGTGGGTTAAGTAAGGAGCAATGTGCTATCTATCACATTACTCAAAAACTAATTGATATTAATGTATGAAGGTGATCCAAGGTTTTCACACAGTCCTGTTACCCTGACACATTATCCCCACTAAAAAAGTGTGAAATATTCCACAAGTCAAATGGTCTACAGCAGTGTTCTCAGGTTTTCTGTTACATCCCCCCCTAGAAGAAGAAAACATTTAGCCCCGCACCCCCACTCTCTGCCGTGACTATAAATATTAGCATTTGTTGTATGTGCAACTCTGCATAACATTGTATCCTTATTAATATTAAAGACAACAAAAAAGAAAGACATATACAAGACATCAACTTACAACAAGCAAAAACAATCAACATTGTTTTTTATTAAACTATATAAAACATGTTGAATGCCTTGAACCATTTGATACTGAAAAGGAAGATTAAATAAACTCAATAAACAATAACACATTTAAATTGATCAGTAGCTTTACCTCAGGAGGACAATATATAAAACATTATGTTCTGTACTTAGGCGGGTTAAAATATCAGTCCAGTCCTGTTACCTAAATAATTGTTGATGGTTTTTGTTTACATTTAAATTAAAAAAGAGAAACAAATGTGCTTAAGGTCAACATTCTATTGACATAAAGACCATGTAGTCAGAGGTGGGCAGTAAACCGCTACATTTACTCTCTTACATTTACTCAAGTAACTTTTGAATACATTGTACTTGTCAGAGAAGTTTTAATGCAGCACACTTTTTAGTTTTACTTGAGTATTTTTGTGAAGAAGAAAGACTACTTTTACTCCGTTACATTGTGTTTCTATATATATATATATATATATATATATATTACATTGTGTTTCTATATATATATATAGAAACACAATGTAACGGAGTAAAATTAGTCTTTCTTCTTCACAAAAACACTCAAGTAAAAGTAGTGTTTTTACACTACTTTATATATATACAGTATATATATATATATATATATATATATATATATATATATATATATATATATATATACAGTATATATATATATATAAACACAATGTGTATATATATATATATATATATATATATATATATATGAACAATGTAACGGAGTAAAAGTAGTGTTTCGTCTTTACAAAAACACTCAAGTAAAAGTAAAAAGTGTGCTGCATTAAAACTAATATATATATTGTATATATATATATATATGTCAAGGTTTCTGTGGTTTATCTGTTATACAGTGCTCAATACCGGGGTAGAGCAGAATATACGCTAGGTCAGGAAAAAACGCAGAAGCTATTTCATCCCTACAAGCCTGTTTCGCAGGTTTCCCTGCTCGTCAGGGGATTTTATTAAAATAAAATAAAATAAAACAAAATAAAAAATCCCCTGAAGAGCAGCGAAACCTGCGAAGCAGGCTTGTAGGGATGAAATAGCCTCTGTGTTTTTTCCTGACCTAACGTATATATATATATATATATATATACATATATATATATATATATATATATATATATATATATATATATATATATATATATATACATATACATTTATACATGTATATATACATTTATATGTTTATATACATTTATATAGAACACACACAACAGCATCCCAGCTGCATTTTTACTGACCATTGTGGCCCCCGGGTCAAAATAATTATATTATTTTCCTGAATGTTTGGCTCCTCTACCGACATGTAATTCTATGCTAAAAAACTCACTCCTGTTATTTTCAGTCCTGTTACCTAAATGAGTTATCTTTGGCAAGTAAATGGAACTGATTTGTGAGGAATGGCCATTTTACAGAGTAAAGTAAACATGCATTTTAATGCAAGTTACTTAGATTCAAACGGGTATAAAATGCCCACAATTGTAATAATAATAACATATATAATGGAAGTAACTTGCATGTTCAGCCAAAATAACAGAAGGCTTTCACTTTCGTCTCGTCAAGACTTGTCCCTGGACAAAAAAACGTTTTTTAAAACATGGTTGGGGAGCGCGTGGGTTTACATTTGTGAGCGCAGAAGAAGGTTGACACTGTCGAAATGTCAGTTGAGTGACTTTTGTCTTTTTGGCGATGACAGCGTCTCCTTCTTGTCTTGTAACCTGGGACCACTTGAGAGACAAGCTCAGGAAACGAGGTCATAATTGCTTGTAGGAGAAAAAAAAAAAAAGTCATTGGTTTATTTGTTCTAAATATCTCCCTTAGCCCAGACTGAATTAATGTCCTCGCGTACCAATATATTTTGTTAATTTGTTTTCAAGACAAAAATCTGCACTGCAGTTAAGAAGTGTAGAATTATGCACACCTGTGTTTTTAAATTAATTTTCTTTTTGATCGCAGGCGTGTGTCGACCAGCTGGTCCTAATTTGCATAAGTAAACCTCCTCCCGTTGCCCAAATAAGGATATGAGACTGGTCAGGGGCACACAAATAAAATAGGGGGAACTATATTGTGCAAAAGGCGAATTGATAAAGATCTTGGTAAAAATGTAAATTGTATTTGTTTGCATGAATAACATGTTTCACGTACTTAGGACAACATTGATGATGATTATGATTCAAATTCTGCAATATTTTAACATTCAACTGCAAAACTTTCTCACTTTTTGTGTGCACGTCTGTCTAATGCACACAACTTCCCTGCACAGCAGTTTTCAACTGCGCAAATAAACTGTCTAATCAAAACGTATGTTTGTTTCTTGCACAAAGCAGGAACAACAGCATGTAACAATGTATCCACCTTTGAATGATCAAAAGGCACAATTGCCTGTCTCCAACGCTAAGCCTTCTGGGTAATGTAGTCTATAAACATTACATTCAGGAAGTTTACATGTATTTATATATTTATTTAACCTTTATTTATCCAGGGTAAGGCAATCAAGAACAGGTTTTCATTTGTAATGCTGACCTCGCAAAGAAGCAGCATTTACATGTTAGAGATGTTGAAGTGTGATGATAATTTCTTGTCGACTACCATTTGCCAACAAAAAAATTCACTATAGATCGCTATAATCAGTTCACAAATGTTCTTAACGTTCGAGGCTAAATGTGTTGGAACATAAATGAATGTTTGAGATAGACAAACACTTTTCAAGCGTAAGATAAACATGGTGAACGTCTGCAACTTGTGGACGACAGAGCAAACACTGGGAAATAAAGAAGCCTTTGGTGGTGTTTTATTCTGTAATCATCATTTATTTGTATTACTAGTTATAATGAAATACAACAGTGCAGTAGTTTGACAATGAGCCCTGGCTATGTGATTTTACTGCCATCTAGTGTCTACTTCCAAATCTGTGCAGTACAAAAGGAGTAAAACACCAACTCAGTATTTGTTTTCCGAATGTTGTTGAAACCCTGTGGTTTTTTTTAGATTAAGGTTACAAGGAACACTTAAAACATTGATAACAAATTCATAAAATCACAAGTTGATTCAATGTTATTGAAGTATTGTCAGCCTCAAAACATTGCGAATCTTGCCACAAATGTTTGAAAAAGATGCCGCAAATTCAGGCATTTTATAAGGCAACAACCCCAAAAAATCCTGGAGGGACTAAAATATACACAAAAATAAATGAGGGAACTCACTTTTGTTCTTTCTATGGCCTGCGGAGGAACTGAATGATGCAACTTCCTGTGATCTTTCTTTTGTTAGCGTAACAGGACTGAGGGAAAACCAAGAACATGACACAAGTGTGACTTTTAACTCAATCGTTCTAGTCTTTTAAGACAATAAACCAAAATTATAGCTCAGAGATAAATATGTAAAAATCCAACATTTGTGAAGGATTTAAATGATCATATTTTACAGTGAAGTGTAGTTGTAGGAAGCGGGGGCAGGCAACAAATGCTATTTTTCCAGTCTTCAAGGTAGGTCAAGTAGTCATTATTTTTGAATTGCATTTATTAAACATGCAATCAGATTCATGTACTTTCCTTAATACAGAGGACTGCATTTACACATGATATTTTCGGAGAACGCAATTTGCTGAAAAGACCCAGATACTTTTTTATTTTACTTCCTTATCAGTTATAAGCCCACGATGCTACCGTGGTGACATTTTTATCCACATAAACTTACCACAAGCAAGATGAAGAATCTTAATGAGAGTCAACATTTGGTCATGTGACACACACACTTTCCAAATCTGAAGGGGAACATTTAAGATCTTTTTGTAGGATTCTGGTGAAAGGCAAGGTTGTCATTCCTCGACTGTGAGCCATGGTGTCATTGTCATGTCCGAACAACTACCGCTAAACCCCCCCACCCCTCTCTTTCTCTCTCTGGACAGATTCCACGCTCCTGAACGTGACGCCTTCTCGCTACAACTCGCCTATTATTCCGGGCGGCGTCTTGGTTTCTCTCAAGGATGTTCCGTTGTCAGCCTTTCAAGGCCCGGTCCGCACGCTCTGTCAAGGCCACACTGACAAACAATGGCGAGCATGGTTGCGCAGACGTGTGCGACCGCCATTCTTCGGCGTGAAACGCTCAGATCTGATGCAAGTTTGTCTCCCACTCAAAGAGATTAGAGCCAAGTCCATGCCAACCCAGGCGGGAGAATATTCTTTGAAAAAATGAAATAAAGTTTGTTCACTATTTCTCAGCATCTAAATATTTGTTTGCCGTCTTAAAGCGAATTTAAATAAAATAGGTTCACTTTATTTTCTAAAGACATTTGTAAAGGGAAATCCATGGCAGGAAATCCGCCCAAATCCTTGGAAAATCCAATAATATTTGCATAGAGCTTAAAACATGCAAAGTCCCAGCGTATGAATTAAGCCGGGAAGGAAAGCCCTGCTGGTTATGCATTAAAATGGATTGGGAGACAGCTTGACTCCTACAGGTAAAAGCCCCGCAGAGACGACTCATTCCTCACTTTGACGAGACAAAAAAAAAAGAAAAAGCCGCGGCGTCCCTTCACCGCTGTCCAAGTCTCCGCCGTGCCACCGGATAATCCGTTTGGCAACTCGGTGACCCCTTCCCGGGTTTCACGTTCTTTCCCTCCCTCCGCGCATTGTGAAGGCGGGAGGCGAGGACAAAGACGCCATCCACTGTGCAAGGCCGCGGACGCACAATGGCGACGTAACGGAGAACACAGAGACCGGCGCACAATGGCCACTGGCAAACTTGAAGTCCAACAAACCACATGGATTTTCTTTTTCGCTCAACTTCTGCCAAGGCCGGCGCTGATTACGAGCTTGACGCCGCACGGCGAAACAAAAACAAACATGGAATTTATAGCACATTAAGAATTCAACAGGCAATCTATTCAAGCAATTAATGGTGTATGAAAATAAGCCGTGTTGGCGCTGAAAGCACTGGAATGTAGGCCACGACTGTTGTGTGCTTTTGTTTTCTCGCCACCCTTGAGGATTACAGTTACTGAGCGCCACATCAAGCTTTTTTCCGTGCAAGTCTCGCCATGCTGGGCCCCCATTGATTCCCTTTGATGGTACTTGACGACGTCGGACGCCGACATTACGCTCAGGACACGCCGCGCTCTGTCGGCCCGGACGGGAGCGATGACACCACTCTGAGTGAGCTGTCACGCGGCAGTTGAGAAGTGGCCCGCGGGGGAAAGTAAACACAGCAGCCGGATCACGTTGGAAAACACACACACCTGGGACGCAACATTAGGTACACCTGCATTATGAAATCCCATACAGAAATGTTACAGAAACAATAATTACCAGTGATTGACACTGTGGTACATTGGTTTTTTTAACGCCCCACTTTTCTTAGGGATTGTTTTTCCACAGAAATTCTTGACAAAAGTTTATACCGCCTCAGTTCCACGCATCATTAAGTTAAGTTGAGTTAAGTTAAAGTTAAAGTTAAAGTACCAATGATTGTCACACACACACTAGGTGTGGCGAAATTATTCTCTGCATTTGACCCATCACCCTTGATCACCCCCTGGGAGGTGAGGGGAGCAGTGGGCAGCAGCGGTGGCCGCGCCCGGGAATCATTTTTGGTGATTTAACCCCCAATTCCAACCCTTGATACTGAGTGCCAAGCAGGGAGGTAATGGGTCCCATTTTTATAGTCTTTGGTATGACTCAGCCGGGGTTTGAACCCACAACCTACCGATCTCAGGGCGGACACTCTAACCACTAGGCCACTGAGTAGGTGCGGTTAAGTTAAAGTTAAAGTACCAATGATTATCACACACACACTAGGTGTGGTGAAATTTGTATTTGACCCTCTGTATCCCCTTGTTCACCCCCTGGGAGGTGAGGGGAGCAGTGAGCAGCAGCGGTGGCCACGCCCAGGAATAATTTTTGGAGATTTAACCCCCCAATTCCAACCCTTGATGCTGAGTGCATTTTTATAATCTTTGGTATGACTCGGCCGGGGTTTGAACTCACAACCTACCGATCTCAGGGGGGGCAGACACTCTAACCACTAGGCCACTGAGTGGGTGAATGGTAAATGGAGGAATCAAACAATCTCATACATCCACACCTCAGTCTTGTCGCGTAAAATACATTGCTTTAGTCCAACTGTGTCCCGATCCAATATTTATATCTATCTGTCTTTTTAAATTTAAATTATAAAGTGCTTTTCACAGATAAAATTTGACAAAGCGCTGTACAAAACATAGGTGAATTAAAACAACAATTAAATTAAAACAACAGGGGCAACATCATAAAAAAGGATACAAAGTGGATTAAAAATTATCGTGGCGTAGTGGAAGAGTGGCCGTGCGCGACCTGAGGGTCCCAGGTTCAATCCCCACCTAGTACCAACCTCGTCATGTCCGTTGTGTCCTGAGCAAGACACTTCACCCTTGCTCCTGATGGGTGCTGGTTAGCGCCTTGCATGGCAGCTCCCTCCATCAGTGTGTGAATGTGTGTGTGAATGGGTAAATGTGGAAGTAGTGTCAAAGCGCTTTGAGTACCCTGAAGGTAGAAAAGCGCTATACAAGTACAACCCATTTATCATTTATTTATCATTTAAAAAGTGCATTAACTAAAAGCTTCACTAAAAAGATACGTTTTCAAAGGTTTTTTAAAAGTTTCAATACAGTCAAACTCAAATAGTTCCAGAGTCTGGGAGCTATAGCCTGGAGTGCCAGGTCTCCACGGGTTTTAAAACAAGTTTTTGGGATCTTTAGAAGACCCTGGCCTGAAGACCGGAGGCTGCGCCCTGAAGAGTCGGGAATAGCAAGTCAGTGATGTACTGAGGGGCCCTACCATGCAACGCACGGAATGTCATGACTAAAATCTTAAACTCAAGGCGTATTTTAACTGGAAGTCAATGAAGACTGGATAGAACGGGGGTAATATGGGCTGTTCTGGATGCACCGGTCAAAAGTCTGGCAGCCGCATTTCGTACCGTCTAAAGTATTTTTAGTGTAGACTTGTTGTTATATCGGCTTACATGCAAAATCTCAGATATAAGCACTCTGATACAAGCAGTGCGTTGATTTGTGAAAAGCCAGTCAACATCTAAATGTCCTCTCATGAGCACAAAGGGTTATTTACAGAAGGTAAACATGGTAGGCTATAGACTACCGGGAGCTAGCAGCTACACAACAGCTAAGCATACAATAGCCATACTTGCCAACCTTGAGACCTTCGAATTCGGGAGATGAGGGGGGCGGGGTTGAGGTGGGGGGTGGGGTTGGGGGGGCAGGTTTGGTGGTAGCGGGGGGTGTATATTGTAGCGTCCCAGAAGAGTTAGTGCTGCAAGGGGTTCTGGGTATTTGTTATGTTGTGTTTATGTTGTGTTACGGTGCGGATGTTCTCCCGAAATGTGTTTGTCATTCTTGTTTGGTGCGGGTTCACAGTGTGGCGCATATTTGTAACAGTGTTAAAGTTGTTTATACGGCCACCCTCAGTGTGACCTGTATGGGTTTTGATCAAGTGTGCCTTGCATTTTCTTAAAAGTGTGTGTGTTAAAGTCGCATATATTATGTGACTTGTCCGGCACGCTGTTTGTATGTAGTAAAAGTGAACGTGACGACAAGTTGTAGAGGACGCTAAAGGCAGTGCATTTAAGGCACGCCCCCAATATTGATGTCCGGGTGGAAATCGGGAGGAATTCGGGAGATTGGTTGCCCCGGGAGGTTTTCGGGAGGGGCACTAAAATTCGGGAGTCTCCCGGAAAAATCGGGAGGGTTGGCAAGTATGACAATAGCACACAAGCTAGACTTACGTAATATGTCTCCTTAATTCAGATCTGGGCAAATATTTTGACTCGGGGGCCACATTGAGAGAGAAAATGTGTCTTGGGGGCCAATGTGTATGTGTGTATAAATCATATATACACATTTAACTGTATAAATCTGCTGTACAGTATGTGTGTTTGGGTCCCTTTTTTCCAGGAACACTAATACCAAAAGTCACAATGTACGATAGAATTATAAAAAAGGTATGACAGACCACCACAAAAAATGTTCGTTTTTTTACTGAATGGGACACCCAAAATGTACATTAAAATAAAGAAAGTGTGATTTTCAAATATTAAGTATGAACAATAAAACACTGAATATTAACAACATATGAAAATCGCTCCTCTTTTACTTCTCAGACCAGCTCCTTGATAGACAAGCAAAACACAACAAAAATGTAACACACAGCAAAATATGAATGCAAAGTGTAATAAACACCTACAATATGATATATTATTACTTTTATGCAGAACTTTGTTGTAAAAATCTGCTTCCACATCTGTTCCTGAAACATGCATTTGGGGCTGGCTGCTCTGAAAACAAACCCCGCCCACTCTGCATTGTTCCTCGTCTGAGCTGCTGTGATGTAAATTACCATAATAACTCGTAAAACACTCAAAAGCGCAAATTTCAACCATTGAAATACTTTCTATAGTTCAAGACTTACAGTCGTTTAAAAACAGCCATGCACATCATAATGGCAGCTACAGTTTTGATGTTAAAGGTCTAAAAAAAAAAAAAAAAAGAACGTCCGTCGAGCTGTATTATGCCCAGGGCTGCCTTAATTGAACAATATTACAGTCTACAATAGCACATTTGTCATTATAAACAAGTATCAAATAAATATAATTGCATATTTTTTACACATACAAAGTCTCCAAAGCTTCTAGAAGCATATTAGAAAGTTTCCAGTAACAAACGTGTCTGCATATTTCAATTAGTTCATAGTATGTATGATTCCTGCTAATATCGCTTATTGTCAAGACTCCAATTTTGGCTTTATATTAGAAGGGACCGGAAGTCGAGTCAGGACACACCTATTCCTATCGTGTCTTTATTACAAAACATGTCTGTTAGCCTGCTCTCCACTCCTCCACGCCACTTTTGAATTCAAGACAGAACCTTATGAAACACCAATACAGTATCAGTACATTGTCAATACAGCGATTGAGTGTGCCACACACTCACTGATACGTAATTTGCACATCACTGGCAAATATTATCAAATTCAAGAAATAAATCCTCCCTCTCCGCTGCTAGCCGTCTTTGCCAACAAGTGTTCAATAACTGCAGTTAAATGTTAATTTCATTCATCATTTATAACCATTTAAAATTGTTTTCTGCATGTATACAGTAACTTGAATTATTCCCTATAAAATGTGTCTGGAACGGATTACTTTCATTTACTTTATTTCTAAACAGGAAAAACCGCTTCGTTTTCTCATGACTTTGTTTTGGAACAGATTACTTACAAAAACTGAGGTAGCAATGTATTATGTATTGTGAATGGGTGAATGTGGAAATAGTGTCAAAGCGCTTTGAGTTCCTTAAAAAAAAAAAAAGGTAGAAAAGCGCTATAGAAGTATAACCCATATTAATAATACTGAAAGCTTTTTCTAATATTTTGACATTACTAATGTACGCAAGCGGGTCAAAATATGAGAAACAGCTCTCAGTATGATGCAGTGCAGGGACCTCGTGTATTCGGCTTGCTTACGCACAAAAACCTGGCGTAGGTTCTTTTCCACGGCAAAGATGAGATGTATCAAGAGTGAACTTGACATGGAAATGTGCGCTGCCTCTTGCTAACTTCATGTTTCACGTAGTGCGATTCAAGGACTCCTTCATTCCGCACTCCATCCAGCTGTATAATCACTCGCCGTACAGCAATAGATGATATTTGTCTATTACCTGACTGCTTCTATGTTAGCTACCTCTCTTTGTGTATAATGTATATTTTCTGCTGGATCTACTCTTTTTATTTTATGCTGCCATTTTTTTTTTTTTTTGCTGCTTCTGTTACATATCCTGTAATCCTGTACATGGTAATTGGGATTTGTAATATATTGTATATATTATATACTGTATATATCATATACTGTATCTATAATATGTAAATATTACATATATGTTACATTTATATTGCTACTATAGTACATTTTTAGTGTACTTTATACCTTTTGTTTTCGCCCTCTTTTTGTGCCCTTGTGTGCATGATCCTTTCTATCCTTTGTAACTGAGCTACTGTGTGGAACAATTTCCTTTGTGGATCATTAAAGTTTGTCTAAGTCTATTTCTGCGTTGCCAACACACGTTCAGGCTTTGCCAACATTTGATTTCGACAATGTAAAAAAGGTCAAAGTAAGGACAAGAAAATGTAATTTTTGCCAATGCATTTAATGCTTTATATTCATATTTGTGAGGACTTCCATGAATTTATGCAGGCGATCATTTTGCCACCTATTGCTGTCACAATGTGTTCCTGTGACTCCTTGGCCAAGTCGGCGGCCAGTAGCAGCCGGTTGTTGCAGCACATTGGCACAGTAAAAAAGTGGAGGAATGACCCGACTTTGTGTAATGTACGGCTGCTACTGCAAGAACCTCTCCTGTGTTGTAATAATAAATTGAGTAATTAAACAACAGTCTTTTATATCCTTTTTGATCGCGCCGGCATGTTTAAATGTGAAAGATCGCATTCAACCATCCATCCATCCATTTTCTACCGCTTGTCCCTTTTGGGGTGCTGGAGCCTATCTCAGCTGCATTCGGGCGGAAGGCGGGGTACACCCTGGACAAGTCGCCAACTCATCGCAGGGCCAACACAGATAGACAGACAACATTCACACTCACATTCACACACTAGGGCCAATTTAGTGTTGCCAATCAACCTATCCCCAGGTGCATGTCTTTGGAGGTGGGAGGAAGCCAGAGTACCCGGAGGGAACCCACGCAGTCAACCAAATATTACATAATTTGCACATGGACGTTGCACAAATTATATTCATATAGAGGGTAATCAGAGTCACTCTACTTAAGTTCTGCGTGTCATTGTAGCGACTATCTTTTTAAACGGGGTGCAACACCAATCTCTCAGAGTGTCACATCAGGGTCGCATTTTACTGCAGGGGTCGCTCTCCCAAGATGCAGACGGAACTCCGGACAAAGCGTGCAGGTAAGAATATGATTTATTTCTCATAAATCATACAAAATACAGGAACAAACAAAAGTGACGCGTGCCGATCGCAAGGGGAACTAAGACAAAAAACTTAGCACAGGAGTCATGAGCCAGGAAACACAAAATAAACCAATGTACCTGTTGCATACAGCAAACAAGGAAGCCAGACAGTGTGTGGCGAACAACGTGAATAAGCAGCTCTCTGATTAGTGACTGGGAGCAGGTGAGCGTCCCGAACATTAATCAGAGGCAGGTGAAACTAATTTGCACCCACGGCAACTAAAACAAACCCAGGGGTGCACAAAAACAGGAACTGAGAGAGTCCAAAACTGAACAGAACATGATCCGGGCAACAGATCAGGACAGTGAGTCAGTTTGGGCCACACACATCTAGGGATGATGTTCGTTAAGAAATGATCGATGTCGATGCCATTATTGAATCCTCTTATCAAACAGATTCCTTATCGAATCTCTTATCGGATCCAGATAGGTTGTTGTGTGTGCACTGAGTTCCAAAAGCCGTAGATGTTATGTGACTGGGCCGGCACGCTGTTTATATGGAGGAAAAGCGGACGTGACTGAGGACAGCATGGTGGTGACGGTTTCAGGTGAGAGAGGACGCTAAAGGCACACCCCCAGAGAGCATATAGTGATGCTATGTGCGTTGTAAATAAAAAAATTGCCGACAAACACATCACCAACATGGACGCTCACTTTCGACATCCCGGTGAAGCACACTGTGTAGAAGAAGGGGACCAGCACGGTAGCGAATCCATACGCACAACGGGACAAGAGAAGTCGGCTTTTACTGTTGTGCTAGCTTGCTATGCTAATAGTCAACGAGACTGACTTTGAAAATGAGGAGAGAGAATCTGGCGTGTTTGATGGAGAACTTGCCCAGCTGTTCATTTCAGACACAGAAGATGAGGACTTTGATGGATATGTGGATGAGGATTGATCCCAAAAAAATGTGAGTACATTGATAAATACTTCAATAAGGTACAACCCAACTCAGCTTTGCTCCTTCTGCCTTTTTAAAACAGCGTCCATGCATGCTAGCGTATGTTTTAAGCTAGCGTGTGTTTTAAGCTATAGCATATGTTTTAAGCTATAGCGTATGTTTAACCATGCCTGCGCCCCAAAAATACGCTGCACCTTATTTATGTGTTAAATACAGAAATAGCACCCGTAACTGACACGGCGCCTTTTAATACGGTGCGCCCTATGGTTGCGAAAATACGGTAAAGTGGCTTCGATAACGGGAACCGGTTCTCAAAAAGGATTCGAATCCATGGAATCGGTTCTTTTCTTATCGAAGCATCGGGAGAACCGGTTTTCGAACATCATCCCTACACACATCCATCCCTTCCCGCTGTTCCTGACCCAACCATTTTTTTTATTTTTTATTTCAGCCGATGTTCATTTCTTGGAAACATGCCAATGACAGGCTGAGAATCGCTACGTTGTTCGCTAGAAATGCGACAAACAAACACCTCCTACTGACTTGGACAGCAATACATAAAGAAGGTCTTGGATTCGATTCCGAGCTCGGGATCTTTCGTTGTGGAGTTTGCATGTTCTCCCCGTGACCGTGTGGGTTCCCTCCAGGTACTCCGGCTTCCTCCCACCTCCAAAGACATGCACCTGGGGATAGGTTGATTGGCAACACTAAATTGTCCCTAGTGTGTGAATGTGAGTGTGAATGTTGTCTGTCTATCTGTGTTGGCCCTGCAATGAAGTGGCGACTTGTCCAGGGTGTACCCCACCTTCTGCCCGAATACAGCTGGGATAGGCTCCGGCCATTCCCACATTTTAGTAGGAAATCAACGCAACTCCTATTAAATGAGGCCCCAGGTGTTCATAACGTAATCCCCCCACCCCCAAAAAACGTACGGCGAGCATGACAGGCGCCCTGAGGGCATGCTGGTACAAGACGGTACGACCTTTGACCCCGCAGTGTTTTCCCTGCACTGAACCAATGTCACTCACTGCAGCATTCCTGCCATACTCAGGAGATCAGGCATGAGTCCTGCAGTCGAAGCGTTGAAGCGCCACCCAATGGCGACTCCCACGAGAACTTTGAGGAATTAGCAAGGCCACGCAGCAAAGGTGTTTTTAATAAATGAGAGAGTGACGACTGCTTCCCCATCCATTACGGTGGGAATGAGGAGTTCCTCGATGGTAAACCTGCGGCGGAAAGCTGTACAGTAAACTAAGGTATGACCTGGCGGCCCGACCCGTGAGAAGGATTAAGATGACTTTTTGACAGCTCAAAGCTTCCAAAACAAGCACTCAGGGCAGGAATCCTGAAGGAATGTACCTGCAGCACTTTTGGGCCTCAAGTGGAGTGAACACATCCAACCAGAATTAATTTAATAGTCTACATAATAAACAACACTTTTCTTTTGCTCATAACTTTTGACATATTCTAACCACTTGTTTAATGTAACGTGAATTAGTCTGTTCCAGGATTAAACTGCGACCATCCTCCAAAATCTAATTACGCTTCAATCACATTCCAAAAAGTTTAAATGAAGTAATCTACTGTGTAATAAAAACAAAATACAGTGGTTTTCATGAGTAGAGTAAACCCTTGTTTATCACTGTTCATTTGAGCTTGACTATGGTAAATTCATTTCTGCAAAGTGGGAAGTATTATTATGAAGATAATATTTTCGTAGTTAGAGCATAAAAAACTGTTAACGACCCTCTAAATGTGTTTTTTTAACATTATGAGCCCCTTTAGACATGAAATAACACCCATATGGTCATCTTTTCACTCTATAATCCAACATAGTAATGCTCTCTGAGGCTGAATCAATCAGTGGCCACGGTACTAAACAGCGTGCTCTGATTGGTTTGGTCTCATCTAGTGGCCAATATTACTGACATATTAATATTTTTTATTCATTTAGTTATTTGAATTCTTGGAAAATGCTTGATTTAGGTCAAAAATATGTAGAATATGCTTTGGGGGAAAAAAAATCCAGGATAGATTGAAGCCGCAGACTTTGAAGCGCAATGTGGCAAGGGACAACTGCTACTTAGACCAAATCGTTTGAAAACTGAAGCAATTTTCCGGTTAGAAATGAACTAAATCCAATTAATTTGTTCCAGGCACCCAAAAATATGCACACAAAACATATTTTATACAGAACAATTATAGTTTTACGTGCATACAACAAGTAGAATCACATGTAAATGTTGAATTGGATGGATTAAGATCCTATTTACCTTGAAGACTCTTGAAGAGCAGAGAAGGCTGAGTTCTTTCTCGAAATCAGAGATTGGGTGGCACACTCTATACCTGTTTTGACACTGCACTGATACTGTGTTGGTGTTTCATAATGGTGTCCACCAGTGACGTGCAGTCAGGGGAGGCAGGTGAGGCGGGGCCTCACGTGCCATCATGGAAAGAAAAAAAATGTAAAAAGAAAAAAAATTAATTAAATTGTTATATGTATCCAGTGATTATACTATAAAGTTATTTTCCATTTAACTTCACCAGTTTTAGATTATTTTTATTCAAAATCGCTGAATTTTCACATTTGCCGGTCAAATACTGAGAAGAGACTTGCGGTGATCAGCAGCCAGTTGAGCCTCACCATGGATTGCGCAATGACTCGGCTAACTGCTGGCCTGCTGTGCAGTGAGACCGTATTGCTATATGAATTATATTATACATTTCCATAGTTTAGTTAGCTGAGGTATATAATGTACAGTGTATTTTGTCAACAACTGTATGTGTGTAACGTATTTCTTGTGCTGAGCAATCATAAAACGGCTGCGAAGACACACTGTGTGAGGCTCGCAGTAATCCCGCCTCATGGTGGTAGAGGGCGCTAGTGATCCCAGAGATCATTTTTGCGACTACTCGGCTGCAGAATAAGTGACAACAAGCAGCAACAGTTAGCAGCGATCGTTTATTTTTTCCTCTCGCCTGGACTTTTAACATGGAGGATTACATATCTAAAATAAAACAGTTTTCTAAACTGGACTTTCAATCGAAGCAGGAGGTAATAATTAAAGGAAGATCTCCATCGAGACAGAGAGACTTTTAAAACTGAAGAAAGACAAGGAAGACTTCTATAAACAAGTTATCGATGCTTTTGTTCTAAAGGAGCGGCGCATGGACTTCATTTATAAGTAAAGGTAAGACCATAATAAAGTTTTTTTTTTAATTAAATGTGCTTTTTTGTGTGCTACAGTTTGTATGTGTAAAGTTAAAGTTAAGTTAAAGTACCAATGATTGTCACACACACACTAGGTGTGGTGAAACTTGTCCTCTGCATCTCCTTGATCACCCCCTGGGAGGTGAGGGGAGCAGTGGGCAGCAGCGGCGCCGCGCCCGGGAATCATGTTTGATGATTTAACCCCCAATTCCAACCCTTGATGCTGAGTGCCAAGCAGGGAAGAATGCTAGTATGAGCTTTTAAACATAACCCGTTAACTGCTGCCAATCAAATGGTGAATAAGATACTCTTTAGGGTTCATATGTTTGTAAATCTGACTGTGATGAAGTCAGTGCCTCACCAGCCATGAACCTCACCGCACGTCACTGGTATCCACCATCTAATGGATAAAAAAAAGGCTTTAAAGTTGACCTACAAATAAAATGAATGGTTAGCAAATATTATTTATTTTTTTTGTATTTTGTAACGTAATAAGAAACGTACAATTCTAACAGGGTTTTCGCAGGTTTCACTTTCAACAAGACTGGTTAAGAATGTTTTAAGACCATGATGAATATCATTTAAGACCATTTCATATCCAAAAAGTACAAAGATGTAAAGAAAAATCAGAGGGCCAGAATTAATTGTAAGTACCTTATTTTCCGGCCCATAGGGCGCACCGGATTATAAGGCGGACTGCCAATGAATGGTTTATTTTTTATCTTTTTTCATATAAAAGGTGCACCGGATTGTAGGGCGCATTAAAGGGAGTCATATTTTTATTTATTTTTTTCTAAATTGAAAAGGCTTCCTTGTGGTCTACATAACATGTAATGGTGGTTCTTTGGTCACAATGTTTCACAGATTATGTTTTACAGATAAATTTCAAGCCGCTTTCTGACAGTTGCTTCCGGATGCACCGTTTTGTGGCCGGCTTATTTACGTGGCTCACCTTCGACAGCGTCTTCTTCCCGTCATCTTTGTTGTTGCGGTGTAGCGTGCAAGGACGGGCGTGGAGGAATTGTCAAAAGATGGAGCTATCTGTTTTAATGACATTCAGACTTTACTTAAATCAATAACGGAGCAGCATCTCCTAATCCAGAAACAACAACAGGGCCGGAAATGTGTCCCGTGAAAAACCGTCCGACCAGAACTCTCTAATAACTAAAGTTCCTTGGGTGAATAATGTAAACTCACTACACCGGTATGTTTTAGCGCTTTCATGGCAAGTTTACTGACAGATATAAGTAAAAACTTTACACTACTTTATATTAGGCCTGCAACAACTAATCGATTAAATTGATTAAAATTGATTATAAAAATAGTTGGCGATTAATTTAGTCATCGATTCGTTGCATCTATGCTATGCGCATGCGCTGAGGCTACGTTTTTTTTTTTTTTTTTTTTTTTTTTTTTTTTTTTTTTTTTATAAACTGCAACATTTACAAACAGCTGAGAAACAATAATCAAAATAATAGGGGTGTAACGGTACGTCTATTTGTATCGAACCGTTTCGGTACGGGGGTTTCGGTTGGGTGCGGAAGTGCACCGAACGAGTTTCCACACAGACATATTAAGTAGCGTACTGCACGTTGTGTAAACAATACTCAAAATGGCGAACATTTGAGGCATTTAAGAAACTCCGCCCTGACAGCTCCGCAAAAGAGGACATGTCCGGTGAAAAGAGGACGTATGGTCAGTCTATCCTAGCCCGTTAGCTGCTAGCATGCTAGCAAAAGAGGACATGTCCGGTGAAACCAATCGCTGTTAGCATGCTAGCAGCTAACGGGCTAGGATAGACTGACCATACGTCTTTTGCGGGGCTGTCCGGGCGGTGTTTCTTTAAATGCCTCAAATGTCCGGCATTTTGAGTTAGGGTTGCGTGTATTTTCAATGTACGTTCAGGGTTAAGAAGGTTAAAAACAAAACAAATTGTGCGCGCAGCAGCATTGGTGAGGGAGGGGCAGAGACAGAGAGAGTGAGAGAGTTATGATAAATGTGCATGCCTCGTCAGGCTCTGCTTTTTATCCATAGATTTATCAGTTTTAATTTTTTATTATCTATAGCAGGGGTGTCAAAAGTGTGCATTTTTGTAAAATTTTCCTTGTTTTATTTGGCAAGTTGAAAGAATATGGCGCCAGTATGCTGTTTTTTTTCCAATAAAATACTGGAAAGGATAGAAATGTAGTTTGTCTCTTTTATCAGATTATTAATCAATCAATCGAAGTAATAATCGACAGATGAATCGATTATCAAATTAATCGTTAGTTGCAGCCCTACTTTATATTAGAAATGATAACATAGGAGGATGACTGTCACATAATAAGAAGATAGACAAAAAGAAGAAGCTTATCAACTACTAGTCGGCACGGACTACAAAGGCAATTTTTCAGGATTTCTGCAGATGCCAAATACAGATCAGCAGGTACCAGAAGGTAAGAAAAGTTCGTTTTGCATAATATTGCGAAACAAGACGCCAGATAATATGTCTTACCTTATACACACACCATAATAATACGTGTATGTTTAATGCGCCGATAATCCATCAAGCGGTGCGGCTTCCCATCTTACCACAGTCATACTAAAACATTTTGATAGATTTTTGAGCGCCGTGTGTAATGTTCTATATTTTCAATGGAACATATAAAATGTTGGTGTTGTTTACTTGAGTCAAATTGCCATCATATCACAGTCTAGACGTATCTCTTATGTTTGACTGCCATCTATTGGTCACACTTATCATCATTACACCATGCACCAAATAAAATTGCTTCGAGATTGGTAAGCAAAACCAGAATTATTCCGTACATTAGGTGCACCGGGTTATAAGGCGCACTGTCGAGTTTTGAGGGGGGAAAAAAGGATTTTAAATGCGCCTTATAGTCCGGAAAATACAGTATATGAATTAATTCACTGCTCTTTAACATTAGAAAACGACATTATTTAACAAAATACACCAGGAACCTCTCCATTGTAATTTATTTTTTTGTAGCAAACATCATAACAGCCATAACAAATTTCAGATTTGCCATAGAAGTGTTTACTTGCAAAAGGTGCAGGGTGCTTCATATCAACTGTTTTCATGTAACAACAACCAGAACGTCAGCAATGGTAGAGGAAAGCACAACAATGCATCGTCTGTGAAAGGGACTGTTAGCATCTATGCTAAAGCTAAATGGTTCCCTTTTGCAGTGTTTTTGCAGCTGTCAGAATTTAGTAAACAGATACAACATCTACTGTACTACTACTGTATCAGCCCAAAGTTAGGAAAAACAGAGAGTGCGGACAGAGCGATTGTGGCTTGCAAGTCTCAAACAGAATTTGGAGGGAATAATGTGGATAACATTCAAATTTACTCAGCTCATTTTGTATCTGGTATGTATAAATACATTTTGGCCTATTTTGGGCCTTTAAAAAAAAAAAAAAATTAAACATATTGCTAATAAACAATGATTAGTTTTTATTTTAGCGTGACAAGATGACATTCGTGAATCTTCCTTGCTTTGCTCACCTCACCATAAAGTGAGTGTAAACACTCAACAGACAACCTTGATAGCTTTTAATGTCACTTGCTGTATAAACTTGGAGAACAGCTTAGACATGAGAAGCTGACCTGAAATCATTGGAATAGATATTAGAAATAACATAAAATAATTATGTTTTTTTAATAGTTTTACTGCTGTGAGTACACTACTAGCAGAGAGAAATTAGCATGTGCTTGAAATAGTACAATTTCACTAATAAACATATTGATCTCCTCTACTCTACCCACATAACACAAATTTGTTTTGGCCAAGAGCGAGTGATTTTTCTATAGTTGTGTAGTTGTTTGTGGCGTTTCAGCATCTTTTGACACAGACGTATCCCTGAATTTTGACTCTTACATTATAATTCCATTCACTTTCACCGCAATATTTACAAACGCATCACTCCTCGATGGCTCCGAATCTGGGCCCTACTGTAAACAATTTTTTGTTTCCCTCCACCAGCTTCAAGCATGCATTACATTGACCGTTCCGGAGCCACAAATCAATACCCATATTATACAAGTATTTCGGCTTTGCTGTGGGCTTTTGTTAAGTTTTCTCCGCTACTATGCTAAGCTGTAACAACACACCGCTGCGTGCGGGCAGCACAGGTAGTTCCCTTTTGTAGTTACGTTACAGCGTCCTCAAAAATCAAAACATTTACAAGGAAAACTGAAGATTATGCATGTTTTGAATAAAATTAACTTTAATAGATTTTTGAGACCTTTCAAAATCGTATTTAAGACCTTATATGAGATTTTAAGAGAATTTTAGACATTTTAAAGCCCTTAGTTCAAATTGTTGGATTTAAGACTTTTTAAGACCCTGCGAATAAATTGTCTAGTCAATGAGCCAAATAGTGAACAGGAAAAGAAGAACATGTATCTTTTTTGGCACTGTTAAACCAAAATGATCCTACACATCGTTGTGTTCCCATTTTTTTATTCCATTTAGGTCAAAGTACCAATCAAACGCCACATTTTTAACTTAATTTATTATGAGCTGCCCCTTGCGAGCCGAAAGAGTTGCTTCCTGATAAAAGTAGTTTGGGGCTTTAGAGTCAAACGACACAACTTTTGCAATGGTCACCTGCCTTAAAGTTATTAACACATTAAGGCATTGAAGGACACAATATCACTCCTTGTGCTTCATAATGCATCGATTAAACCATCACTAATTTTTTCTAACCTTTTCATCAAAGTGATGGTAACATTCTTTTATTTATACTTTGGACACCCCTGCTTCAGATGCCCACTGATCTGAAGTCGCTCAAGATTTGCTCATATCTCAAATGATAAGTATGACTTTTGAGGGATGTTTTTTCCCCAAAAAATTTAAGTCCAAATTGTTTGACTTTTGGCGGTGTTTTGCCTAAAACATTTGAATGCAAGGCTTGAATTTGGCTTTCAGGTGTCCAAATTTTTTGTTATAAAAAGGCACTTTTAATGCTGACAACAATAACACTTAATTCTGAACCTATAAATGATGTTGAGGTAAAATTCCATCCACTATAAATAATAGACATTGTTTTCTAATCAGTTTTAGCACATTTTGGAACGTACCCACTTTTAGCTCCAAAATGTGGGCAGGCCTGCATCAGCCTGCTGACGTCACCTACAGAAGACTGGAAGCAATTTTATATTTGGTAGTATGGTCCTGTAATAAAAACACACGCACAGCGGATCTACTAAACAAGACTAACAGGTAGCACACTCTGTAGGTTGCTTGTAAGAAGGTGAAACGAGGTAAAAGTCGCATCAAACTATTTACACATTTAAAAAAATATATTAAAAAATTGGATCAATTGGATTCTTAATAAATATATAATATGATTTTTTCTACATTTAAAACAATACCTTGTGGTCTACATAACATGTAATGGTGATTCCTTGGTCCAAATTTTGCATGGATTATGTTTTACAGACCATCTTCAAGACGTTTTCTGGATGTGTTGTTTTGTGGGCGGTCTTATTGACGTGCCTCCACTTCGACAGCGTCTTCTCCCGATCAGCCATGTTGTAGTTTTTAGCACTTCTACATGGAGTCTACTGACAAATATAAGTTTAAACTAAATGCTACTTTATATTACAAAGGGCAACAGCAGAGGATGCATGTGCATGTACAAGCCAGTCGGCCCCACAACAAGATGATAGTGCAAACGAAGGATCTTATTGAATACAAGTGCCTGAATGTTATTTGTATGCATTGACCTGTGGAGAAAAACACACCAACTACATCATTCCTGACCATAAGATAAAGCTATGTTTGTATTAAACAAATGCTCTGCAGGTAGTCTAAATAAAGGTGCTCTCAAATAAGCTTTAAAGAGGCCTTTTTTATACTCAATATTTTAGTACACTAAAATGTACTTAAATTTTAGCTGACTAAAATGTGATGTAATTTGAATGACTAAAACTTGACTAAAACTATAGTACAAAAGACTATAACTAAAACTAAACTAAAAACTGCTGTCAAAATGAACAGTTATGCAAATCCCAAAAGTTGGTTTTGCATAAAAGGTGAGCAAAATAAAGAGTGCAATTAATTTAGTGTGTCAGTCTTAATTCATATGCAGAACACATGCTGATCATCAGAACGCCTACAATACTTGGAGGAGAAGATGCAAATATAACTCGCTTTAGCATGTGCAGTGTGATTTATCAAGACTAAAACTGTTCTGCGGGTGCTAATTTGCATCTTTATTAGGACGAATGAAATCTACGTCCAAACTGACTTTGGACACCCCTGCTTCACACGACTGTGAGAAATGAGAGGATCGCGCTGCAAAAACACTTAGACAGACAATACTTCGTCCTACGTGCGTGTGTGTCAACATATTTGTACTGTCATAAATACAAATATTAGACATATCGTCTATTCAGCAATATCATTTTATAGCTACTGGATGACTTATTGTACAGGGCTAGTTAAATCCAATTCAAATTCAAATGATGCTTTCTCCTGGCATTTTTTTTTAATGAGGTCCATTTTTTCATACAGGAAATATATTTTTTTGCATTTTTATATGAAAAAACATCTTGCAATTTTGAATTTTCTTGTTCCTGGATCATTCCAGACGTATGAATGCGCTGTGGTGCTGTGCGCCTCCCTGCAGAGCGCACAGTCAGCTTGCTAAAACTAGTTTCTGTTGTATAGATTGTGATTTATATTGCAGAAAAGGTGTTAGATATTATTGATGTAGGCTTTTTGTTCAGCAACATTGCAAAGCACCACAGGTTGGAGAGCATGATAACATGAATGTGGAGAGAAGTCAGCATCTCTATGATGGAGTTGCTTAGAACGCGCAAAAACCTAATTTATATCGGGCGGTCTGCAACACTTTTGCACCAGTTATAAATTGCACATCATAAGACGGCGTGGCGCAGTGGAAGAGTGGCCGTGCGCGACCCGAGGGTCCCTGGTTCAATCCCCACCTAGTACCAACCTCGTCATGTCTGTTGTGTCCTGAGCAAGACACTTCACCCTTGCTCCTGATGGGTGCTGGTTAGCGCCTTGCATGGCAGCTCCCTCCATCAGCGTGTGAATGTGTGTGTGAATGGGTAAATGTGGAAGTAGTGTCAAAGCGCTTTGAGTACCTTGAAGGTAGAAAAGCGCTATACAAGTACAACCCATTTATCATTTATTTATTATAAGCAATACACCCACTAATAGTACGTGCAATCTTATATCTTACGTTATTTAGGGGTGTAAATATTTTTGTGATGGGCGATTCAATTCACATCTTGATACATGGGATACGATGCGATTCAAAAACAATTTATTTATAAAACAGAACGATTCGATACAATTCGATTTAGTGTATGAACGATTCAATTCTATGGTTAACATTTGTTGACGGACACATTCGTGTTTAAGCCACAAAAGAACAAAAGGCTTCCTTCCTGTATACATACTTGCCAACCCTCCCGGATTTTCCGGGAAACTCCCGAAATTCAGCGCCTCTCCCGAAAACCTGCCGGGACAAATTTTCTCCCGAAAATCTCCCGAAATTCAGGCGGAGCTGGAAGCCACGCCCCCTCCAGCTCCATGCGGACCTGAGTGACGTGTCAACAGCCTGTATTCACGTCCGCTTTCCCACAATATAAACAGTGTGCCTGCCCAATCACATTATAACTGTAGAATGATCGAGGGCGAGTTCTTGGTTTCTTATGTGGGTTTATTGTTAGGCAGTTTCATTAACGTCCTCCCAGCGCGGCAACAACACACAACAACAGCAGTCATGTTTTATTCTACCGTAAAGCAGTCCGTCGGCCGTAAACAGCAATGTTGTTGTAATATATTGAGTTGGAGGCAATAACCAGGCGAGGTGATGAAGTACGTCTCTTTACTGTAGACTTCAGAACAGACTCACACACTTGACGTCAGGTGCACAACACCACGTAAATCGTTGGCCAACCAAAAAGTAACCCCAGTATGCTATAGCCAACATTCACTAGGAGATGGCAACAGACAAACATAGATCACTCTATTACATTCCTCCCCTTTTAGAAATGTAGAAGTTACTCAAAAGAAATAAACAACCCAACCAAAAAATGCAGCAGCTCAATTAAAAAATTGTACTTAAGCCACATTCTTTTTTTTTTTTTTTTAGTACTGAACTCTTAACCCTCATTTGTAAACAACAACATGCTTATTATACAAACAGTATTTGTACACCTTTAACACAGATTTTTATACTGTCTTCAGAGATTCAGTTTTTTTGGTGGTACTCGAAACCTCTCTGGGTACCTGCGAAAGGGTGTTCAGCATGGTTAGCAAAATAGAGACAGAGAATAGAACAAGGATGGACAATTCAACCCTTAACTCAACAATGAGTAGATGAGTGTTATGTGTGTGTATATGTGTAAATAAATGAACACTGAAATTCAAGTATTTCTTTTATTCATATATATATATATATATATATATATATATATATATATATATATAAATATATATATATATATATATATATATATATATATATAAATATATATATATATATATATATATATATATATATATATATATACACATATATACATATAATAAAATATATATATATATATATAGCTAGAATTCACTGAAAGTCAAGTATTTCATATATATATGTATATATATATGAAATACTTGACCACCCCCCACCTCCCAAAATCGGAGGTCTCAAAGTTGGCAAGTATGCCTGTATATATCCTCATGTGAGAAGATAAATAGTTTAAAAACTTGTCACCAAGCGCTCAGACTACATCTGTCCAAGCTAAATATATGAGCATGAAGTGATGAAAACTACTCAGATGAGAGGCCAAACATCTTCTAAGACAATTGATAAGTTGAACGCCATGAAAATAACAATAACCTGATGAATGAGAACACTCATAGCACATTCCTCTTCAAATTTGAAAAAGCACATTGTATAAAAAGTGACACAAAACATATCCCCAAAAATGTTTTATAAAGTAAAAAAGCAAACACGTGAAATATTTTTCTTTTCCACTAGTCAAGTCAAGTCAGTGTCGTCAATGATGCCTACGGGTCGTAGCCAAAGGGGCGGGACTTCCAAGAAAAGGATGGGAAGTAATGCGTCTTGTGGAGTTGAAATGTCAGAAAAGAAAGGTGGGAAAAGAGAGCAGGACACAGAGATTGAGCCTTTGTGCGAGAACATTGTATTTTGTGAAATAAAGAAAGACAAACTAGGAGTCTGTCTGAGCCGCCATTACTGGGGATGTTACAATATTGAGTGACGGCACAGCACAGAGACGGTCCGCCGTGTTGACCTTACGTTTCTTGTGAGTAATTATTTGGCAGGCAGGCGTGACTCTCGCGTTGGTTTAAAGATAAACCGTCTACTGATTGCTAGTCATGCGCGACACCTTGTCCATGTAGCGACGTCTATTCTCGTGTTGTTTTAAAGTCAAAAACCGTCAATTGATTTCTAGTTTGGCGCTGGAACCGGTCTATGTGTCTACACTTGATTAACCTAAAGATTTGCAGCTGAATCTTATCAGTTGAGCAGGCTGTAACTGCTGTAGACAAACTGGCCACTTCTCGAACTGGATATGCATTCGCATTGGTTTATCGTTAACAAGCCTAGTTATTTAGCACATGTTATTTGGATCTTAGTAAATTAAGCCCTATGTGTTTTGGTAGCATCTTAATCTTGAATCATGATGTTTTCACGCAGAATTTGAAGGAATTATCAAATATTTCTGCCAGAAATATTGTTGCAGGTTGAAGCAATATAATTAAAGAAGGTTGGCATTGCATACTTTTCCAATTGATGTAAATATGAGGAAAGATGGACCCCCTCTCTACCCTCCACTCAAACTTGTGCAAAGTTGGACGGACCAAGCAAGACGACTGTAATCTGCTGTGATCATTTTAATGATTCTGACTCCGAAAAAGAAGAGTTTTGGTCGGCTTGAAAAAAGTCAAAGACTAAAGTCAAATGCAATCCCAAAAATCGGCAGCACCCTTGAGTGGAGAAAGACTTAGTCAGAATCTGAAAAATAAAAAAACTGAGAAAGAAAAGCAGACCCAGCACTCAAAAACAACAGAAAAAGAAGAGAAGTTGCTAGTATTCTATTTCACGTTCTCTTCTACAGATGTATTTTCTCAAGATTCTTGAGGAAATGCTGAAAAGCATGAGGAAACACAGGCTATGGTGTCCATGGAAGAGGAGATAGAAGAGGAGGGAAGTCTGGAAATGGAAATTATTTTTTTATATTTCTTTTTGCTGATAATGTTAACCATATCAGTTTTGAAACACATGCACATTAAGTGATCAAAATAATAGTTTTACATTTCTTTCTTCACTTTGTCTTTGCGGGGAAATAGGCTTGAGTTCTGTAAATGTCGTCACACCAAGAAGGGGCGACATATCGAGTCTGGAGATGGAAAGGGGATGTTCCGAGTACAGTTAGTTATCTAACCATTACTTAAAAACCAATTGATATTTGTTAAATTACTGCCAGATTTGTTTCCAGGGAGCAAACTTGTTAGTGAAATTGTGGTTATCTAGATGCTGTGGGTCCTTTAAGTGTGAGCTAGGTAGGAATCTTAAACGGAAGGTTCTCCAGAGTTAAAACTAGTGGTGGTCAATCTACTGCTCGTGGGCTGTCAGGGCCAATCCACTCTATCGATGCAATTTGCGTCCTCAAGAAATCAATTGTATAAATCCACAATAAAATCAATGGTTAAATATATATTTTTTACGAAGCAAAGTGTCCATGTCTAATCAGTGTCCAGAACATATAATAGACACAATTTAAAAGATTAATTTCAACTTATTTGAACACTGGAAAAATATTTATAAATAACATTTGTCCCTGGTTCCTAAAATTAAACTTTACCATGAAATATAATAATTTAAGTAATTCTATAAATGTGTTATCCTAATTATAAGTCTATTTTATTTAAACACAATTAGGTTAAAATACACACTTTAGTCATGCTCTTGGGTTTTCATTTAGTCCTGTTACCCCCACACATTACCACCTCAGAAAAAGTCACATGGCCCACAGGAAGTTACATCATTCAGGACCTCTGCAGGCCATGGCGAGGTCAAAATTAAGTGAACTCATGTGGGGTGCTTAAATAAATAGCATTTTTAAGGATCGATTTTTAAAAAGACAGGTTTTTTTAGGTCATCTCCGCATTCACTGCATGTATATGCACTGGATTAAATATAATTCGCTTCGCATCACTCGACAAAGACTTTGTATTGTTGACGAGTCACTGAATACAATTTTAATGGATGGACTGCCAGGAAAATAGTTTACACTTGTATTACTTTAGGTGAATACATGTAGCTAAATAACCGTAAAAGTACTGGGACGAAATACTATTTACACTGGATGTCATGTTTACAGGTCATCCTGCACTTCAAGTCTGTTGAATAATTTTTCATGTGGTTATACTTTGTGTAGTAAAGTAAACCATTCATTCCTTGGCAATGTATGTTTCTTCTGTTACAATTGAATTTACTACAATATATTTTAAAAACTAGGTAAAATTAAGTTGCGGACTCAACGTCAAACTCTAACCTGTACAGCAGATCATAAGCAATAATCGTTGGACTAAGTGAATAATCGAAAAAAATACCGTATTTTTCGGACTATAAGTCGCAGTTTTTTCATAGTTTGGACGGGCTCCAGTGCGATTTATATGTTTTTTTCCTTCTTTATTATGCATTTTCGGCAGGTGCGACTTATACTCCGGTGCGACTTATACTCCGAAATATACAGTAATCGCTGACTATAATCGTTAGTTGCAGCCCTACCAGAGATGGGCTTATACACATTTTGAACGTATCAGTAAGGGTGTTATTAGATTTGTGGTTGACAAAAAAGTAATTTTGACAGTTACATCAAGCAATGGTAGTATTTGATCTGGGCTATCATGTAGTCCTACGAGCGGATAACAAAAAAAGGAAAAAGCAAAACATTTAACTCACAAATTGTCATAGTGTATGATAGCATCAAGGGTTGGAATTGGGGGTTAAATCACAAAAATGATTCCCAGGCGTGGCCACCACTGCTGCTCACTGCTCTCCTCACCTCCCAGGGGGTAATCAAGGGTGATGGGTCAAATGCAGAGGATAATTTCACCACACCCAGTGTGTGTGTGACAATCATTGGTACAAAAAAAAAAGTGTTCTGTCTTGGTCCTTAGGAGGAATATTTATGCATGAGAACATTTAGTTGTAAGCTTTGAGGTGTGTCTGTTCAAATCATGGTTATTTTTTTACAAATGATGACAGAGAACATGTATTGTCTATGTGTGATGATGTACATGAGGTGTGGTTGTAACGTATTAGTATGTATCAATGAAAGGGCATTTTATGATTTTTCTTAATTTGAATACATGCTATAGTATAATTGTATTGTTATAGTTTTATTGCATGTTTTTTATATCTTTAATTTAGGTAGCCAGGGACTGCAGATGGAAATGAGCTATTTAGCTATAATCTGGTGCAGAACATATCTGTCTTTGAGCTTAATGTTTGTGTGCATTGTCCCTTCAAACAAAGACTAAACTAACTAACTAACTAATAAGGTTCTGCATATATGCTTTACAGCAGCTTTTAAGGACCAAAGGCCCATTTCAGGGTCTTGCAGCACAAAGCATGATGACAATTCCAGCAATGTCCATACAATAATTAAAAAATTCACACAGAGGACAACTACAAGCCTACCTTCTTTTTACGCGTGTGCACCGTTAGTTCACGTTTAAAAAAAGTTTTAAAAAACGAGAGGTCGGTCGATGTCTCTCCGACATGTGAGCAAAATTAATCAGATTTAGATCAGAGTGATCAAACTGTAATTAATCACGTGGGGAAGGAAATGATCCTTGACGCTGCTCCAGCTGCGAGACGCCTCTGTTTGCTCCCGCGTGCCCCACTTACTGGGGGGGGCGGGGTCCACCGGGGCTACATTAAGAGGCTTTGTGCCAATGTCACCTAAATTACAGTCACTTAACACAACAGATGTAGTGAATGTCGAGCAAACGACAAGCTTTAAGGAGGAGGGGGGGTGTATATTCACATGCATAGAATACATTATCAAACATGTTTTTGTTGCATCCTCCCATTTGCATTTAGCCACACTCTCCGCTAACCCACCGTGCCGCCCGTCTCAATCTGCACACGAGTCTTTGGTATTTGTTATTTGCCGGCCTTTATGGCCCCCAGTGCGGCTCGGCAAAAGGTAAATGAAGCCTATTTATTCCGCTGCATCACTTTGAGGAGATTTGCTCCGCTTTAGAGACTCAGCAGTGGATATGCCAGACGAGCTTAGTTGGGAAGATTATTTTCCCTTTTTTTTTGTTGTGCCGCACTCCCCCGGCTGAGGGAGGAAGACGCGCGGCGTTGAGACGGGAGGCGACCGGGCCATTGTGGAATGCAGCTTCCTGTCGTTGGAGGTACGCTACGGGATGGGATAAGAGGAGAGGTTACATTTATCAAGTTTATCAATAGCGAGTCGGGATTTAAGCCAACAAGCCCCCCTCCCTCTATAAGTCTTTCAATGCACAAGTTATTCCTGCAGAGGCGCCCGCAATGCACTCATTATGCCTCCTCGGATGAGCGTTTTGTTAAACCAACAACGCTGATGCCGTTGCTCTGGAAACAATCCCCAAACATCAGGAAGGATCTCATGTCTGCAGAAATCCTAAAGGCGATGCAGTCAATCTCCAGGAGGGCGGGGTGGAAGGCAAGCGGGGTAGGGGGGATAATGGCGTCGCTTTAAAAGATGACACCCTTCAACAGTCTGTAATTGTACTTTACTGGGAGGAGGAAGAAAGTAAGCAAGTGTTGGGGGGTGAAATCATAAGCTATTATGCTCCGGGACGGCGTGGCAGGGCGGAGCGTGCATCCACATAAAGCACCGGCGAGAACCTCCAGCAAATTACCCGGCAGGCCCGCGAGGAGGGGGAAATATCACTAATTGCCCTCCATTCTGTCAGGTCAATTGACTCTAATTGGAAAAATAATAAAAAGCATACTACCCCAGGAGCCGCCAGCTCAGAGAGTGGCTGGAAGGAGGAGGGCGCAAATTCCGCGACGCAAATATGGCATCAGAAATCTATCTCGCAATTTCTGCCTGAGAAACAATTACGCCGTGTTTTCTCTCCCCGCCACCAGGCTGCGGTAATTACAGGAAAAGAGGGCACGGGTTACATGGCAGGCGAGGGCAATAAAATGATACGTGATTAGGCTTTTATGCGCATAATACGCCACTTTTCACCCCTTTGATGGGAGAACATCTGTGGGCACGTGGGACACTTGGAGGGGGATCACTGTGGGTCACCATGTGGCCCGGACACTAACAAAATACATCAAAATAAACATATTTTATTTTTAATACCTTCTCCCTGTTGGGGAACATTGTTGTTTGTTTTATTTCCATCAGAGTCCAGAATCCTGGACTACGTTCACAATGCAGAGTAGGATATCCAATTCAGATTTATGTGTCAAATCATGTCCAGGGTGTACCCCGCCTTCTGCCCTAATGCAGCTGAGATAGACTCCAGAACCCCCGCGACCCCAAAAGGGACAAGCGGTAGAAAATGGATGGATGGGTGGATTTTTAATACCTCCTCCCTGTTGGGGAACATTGTTGTTTGTTTTATTTCCATCAGAGTCCAGAATCCTGGGCTACGTTCACAATGCAGAGTATGATATCCAATTCAGACTTATGTGTCAAATCATGTCCAGGGTGTACCCCGCCTTCCGCCCATGTGCAGCTGGGATAGGTTCCAGCACCCCCCGCCAACCCGTAAGGGAAAAGCGGTAGACAATGGATGGATGGATGGATCTTTCTATGTCGTCGTTGACATTCAAATACAAAAATGTATGTCTAATGTGACTGCAATGTGAGCACGCATGCCGACATGACATTATGACGGTGCAGTGTTTACACAAGGAAAACATGGCTCCAATTCTAGTCATTTTTTAACCAAATGATTGTGTTTAGAAGACGCAGAATTAAGACGACAAACATTTTGCCTCTTGCAGTTTGCGGGACATTTTGCTTCGACGTCTGCACTGAAGAGCGAGTGTGCGAGCAGTGGAAGACAATAGTGGTGGAACATTGACGTGAGTTTCCTAACACATTATTTTCGCCTGTTTTCTGCTCATTTGTCAACTATTTAATTTGCAACTGTCGATTTTGTCAAAAATGATGACGCTTATCGCTCTTTGATGACATATCCCCATACTTGCCAACCTTGAGACCTCCGATTTCGGGAGGTGGGGGTGGGGCGTGGTTAAGATATATATATATATATATATATATATATATAAAAGAAATACTTGACTTCAGTGAATTCTAGCTATATATATATATTTTTTATTATATATATATATATATATATATATATATATACATATATATATATATATATATATATATATATATATATATATAAATAAATAAAAGAAATACTTGAATTTCAGTGTTCATGTATTTACACATATACACACACTTAACACTCCTCTACTCATTGTTGAGTTAAGGGTTGAATTGTCCATCCTTGTTCTATTCTCTGTCACTATTTCAGAACACACACATTATACAAATATACATTATAAAATCAATAAGAAAACGGGAGCTCTAATTTAGGAGTCTGAATTAGGATCAGAAGTTCCTATATAAACATTGCGTACTCACGTCGCCATTTTGTATTGATTACTGCAGCTGTGCACTGGATTCATTCACAAATACAAACTACAACTCACAAACACTTTAGAGTTAGGCTCCACCATCAGAATGTGTACTTAAACTTATAAAGATCACATGGATATTATTCAGTGAGTTGATTCACCAAAACTAACCTGTTATACAGGAGGAAAAAGCACACAGGACGTTTCAATTGTTCACAGACTGGTCGCTCTCATCAGAATGACAAGACACTTCCGGTCTGCAGGTGATAGCATTCAATTGGGAAGAAACGCCCTACTGCCCCCTACTGACCAATGTGAAGACTGATAAATGTGTAATGACAGCTCCAAAAACGAATTCAAACCACAAAATAAAATAAATAAATCAACACAAAAATGTGACACATTATGGGTGGGTCACATATGCATGTACAGTAGATGGCAGTATTGTCCTGTTTAAAAGTGTCACAACATTGCTGTTTACGGCAGATGAACTGCTTTACGGTAGATGAAAACTTGACTGCTGTTGTTGTGTGTTGTTACCGCGCTTGGAGGACGTTAATGAAACTGCCTTACAATAAACCCACATAAGAAACCAAGAACTCGCCCTGGATCATTCTACAGTTATAACGTGATTGGGCAGGCATGCTGTTTATATTGTGGGAAAGCAGACGTGAGAACAGGCTGTCAACACGTCACTCAGGTCCGCATGGAGCTGGAGGGGGCGTGGCCTCCAGCTTCGCCTGAATTTCGGGAGATTTTTGGGAGAACATTTGTCCCGGGAGGTTTTCGGGAGAGGAGCTGAATTTCGGGAGTCTCCCGGAAAATCCGGGAGGGTTGGCAAGTATGCATATCCCATTTACACACGAAAGAGGCCTGAGTCGGATTTGAAAAATTCAGACTTGCACTATCCACATTGTCATGAGAAAATCAGATACTGGTCACAAATGGGCAAAACAAAATCAGAACTGACCTGCAGTGTGAACAAGGCCCGGGACACCGTCTACCAGTGACGTGCGGTGAGGTTGATGGCTGGTGAGGCACTGACTTCATCACAGTCAGATTTACAAACATATGAACCCTAAAGAGTATCTTATTCACCATTTGATTGGCAGCAGTTAACGGGTTATGTTTAAAAGCTCATACCTGCATTCTTCCCTGCTTGGCACTCAGCATCAAGGGTTGGAATTGGGGGTTAAATCACCAAAAATTATTCACAGATGCGGCGCCGCTGCTGCCCACTGCTCCCCTCACCTCCCAGGGGGTGATCAAGGGGATGGGTCAAATGCAGAGGACAAATTTCACCACACATAGTGTGTGTGTGACAATCATTGGTACTTTAACTTAACTTTAACTTTACACATACAAACTGTAGCACACAAAAAAGCACATTTAATTAAAAAAAACGTTATTATGGTCTTACCTTTACTTATAAATGAAGTCCATGCACCGCTCCTTCTGAACAAAAGCATCGATAACTTGTTTATAGAAGTTTTCCTTATCTTTCTTCAGTTTTAAAAGTCTCTCTGTCTCGATGGAGATCTTGCTTTATTTATTACCTCCTGCTTCGATTGAAAGTCCAGTTTAGAAAACTGTTTTATTTTAGGTATGTAATCCTCCATGTTAAAAGTCCAGGCGAGAGGAAAAAATAAACGATCACTGTTAACTGTTGCTGCTTGTTGTCACTTATTCTGCAGCCGAGTAGTCGCAAAAATGCTCCCTGGGATCACTAGCGCCCTCTACCACCAGGAGGCGGGATTACTGCGAGCCTCACACAGTGCGTCTTCGCAACAGTTTTATGATTGCTCAGCACAAGAAATACGTTACACACATACAGTTGTTGACAAAATACACTGTACATTATATACCTCAGCTAACTAAACTATGGAAATGTATAATATAATTCATATAGCAATACGGTCTCACTGCACAGCAGGCCAGCAGTTCGCCGAGTCATTGCGCAATCCATGGTGAGGCTCAACTGGCTGCTGATCACCGCAAGTCTCTTCTCAAATGTGAAAATTCAGCGATTTTGAATAAAAATAATCTAAAACTGGTGAAGTTAAATGGAAAATAACTTTATAGTATAATCATTGGATATATATAACAATTTAATTATTATTTTTTCTTTTTACATTTTTTTTTTCCATGATGGCATGTGAGGCCCTGCCTCACCTGCCTCCCCTGACTGCACGTCACTGCCTTCTACACTTCTACACCTTTGCCTGCGTTCGGGGTCGCGGTGATGCTGGGGCCTATCTCAGCTGCATTCGGGCGGAAGGCGGGGTACACCCTGGACAAGTCGCCACCTCATCACAGGGCCAACACAGATAGACAGACAACATTCACACTCACATTCACACACTCGGGGCAATTTAGTGTTGCCAATCAACCTATCCCCAGGTGCATGTTTTTGGAGGGGTGAGGAAGCCGGAGTACCCGGAGGGAACCCACGCAGTCACGGGGAGAACATGCAAACTCCACACAGAAAGATCCTGAGTGCAGGATCAAACCAAGGACCTTCGCATTGTGAGGCAGACGCACTAACCCCTCTATCACCGTGCTGCCCTGCAGTCAGCTCCCTGCATCAAAATGTACAGGCTCTGTGAAAGTCTGAACAAGATCATCTGAGATTGCTAATTGGATAAGTTCCTGTTTAAAAAAACATAACAAATGTATAGTTTATTTTACATGTATTTATTTGTAGTGGCCCACCACAAGTGAATAGTTGTAAATTTTATTTTTTTTCAATATTTTGCAACACAGAAAAGTACTTCACCTTCCAAATGATATATGTGCTGCCATCTCCTGGCAATCATGTTCTACAAAACATTGACTACATTTTTGGTTTTAAAATAAGAGTTTAAGGTTTTTGCGTAACATGCTTCTGTTTTTGGTCAGCATGTAGACACACACACACACACACACACACACACACACACACACACACACACACACACACACACACACACACACACACCCACACACACACACACACACACACACACACACACACACACACACACACACGCACACACACACACACACACACACACACACACGCACACACACACACACACACACACACAGATACACACACACACACACACACACACGCGCGTGCAGAGACTAGCAGACTGGGCGAGTAGCAAAAATGTGTTGGTAAATATTAGTTGCTACAGTGTTTGCTGACTATATGCCTGTGAGTAGAAATGCATTTGTTGTTTATGTCCTTTTTTTTTTCCGCTACAAAAAATTCTCATTTGTTTAATGGTTACATATCTGCCAGATTAAATTCCAACATTCAGGTTGAGCAGGGTAACATGTAAATAAACCAGGGGTGTACAAAGTGCAGTGTGTGAATGTGTGTGTGAATGGGTGAATGTGGAAATAGCGTCAAAGCCATCAGTGTGTGAATGTGTGTGTGAATGGGTGAATGTGGAAATAGTGTCAAAGCGCTTTGAGTGCCTTGAAGGTAGAAAAGCGCTATACAAGTATAATCCATTTACCATTTAACACATTTTAAATTGTTGTAATATACTAATCAGCAACAATAATATAACAACGATATAATGTAACAAGAACAAGGTATTTTTATACTTACAACACAGATTTTTTTTCAAAATATGTATAACAGTTTTTGTTTTTTTAAAGAAAGTTAAAGTTAAAGTACCAATGATTGTCACACACACACTAGGTGTGGCGAAATTATTCTCTGCATTTGACCCATCACCCTTGATCACCCCCTGGGAGGTGAGGGGAGCAGTGAGCAGCAGCTGTGGCCGCGCCCGGGAATCATTTTTGGTGATTTAAGCCCCAAAGAAACTATATGCATCATAGCCAATTATGTGAATTATATGATGATGTCATATTGATGTCACCCTGGCCACGCCCCTGCTGCATCAGCTAAATTTGCCACCTGTGGGAAATACTGGGAGTCTTGCTCGGATGTGTAACAGTACGTGAAAGTTTCAACAAGAGTTTGTTTTTGTTTTGTTTGAAGTATTTATTTCAAACCTGCACAATACAACAACACACATTTTTTTTAATTTTTTTTTAGAGCAATAGATAGCTTTGATCGACAGAGAAGTTGACAGTGAAACATCATTTAACATTCACTAGCTTGGCCCTTTGTCGTGAAAGTTCTAATAAAGTATGGAAAAAAATCAATAGGAGTTATTGTTGCAAATGGAATAACGATCTAACATACGAATGCTAAAAGTTTTAGAATTTCTAATCAGTGTCAGATAGACGCATAGTCCTTAGACCAGTGGTTCTTAACCTGGGTTCGATCTAACCCTAGGGGTTCGGTGAGTAGGCCTCAGGGGTTCGGTGGAGGTCAAGACAAACCAGACTCATCGTGTAAATAAAAACTTCTCCCTAACGGCGTATTACGGATATGGCAACAGCAGAAGTCAGACTGATTTGCAGGTGTGTAATTTGTTGTGAGTTTATGCACTGTGTTGATTTTTTTTGTTTGAACAAGGTGATGTTCATGCACGGTTCATTTTGTGCACCAAAAAAAAAACACTTTAGTATGGGGAACATATTCACCATTAATTAGTTGCTTATTAAAATGAAAATTAGTAACATGTTGTCTCTTAACTAGTCATTATTAAGTACTTATTAATGCCTTATTCGGCATGGCCTTATTATAACCCTAACCTTTCTAATCCTGGCCCTAACCCTAACCCTATCCAAATAACTCTAAATTAAGTCTTTGTTACTTAGAATATGTTCCCCTAGTGTCCAAAAAACTCTAAATTAAGTCTTTGTTACTTAGAATATGTTCCCCATACTAAAGTGTTACCAAAAACGTAATTTTGTCTTGAATTTGAAAAAAAACATTTTATTTTTCACTTAAGAAGTGTTCGGTGAATGCGCATATGAAACTGATGGGGTTCGGTACCTTCAACAAGGTTAAGAACCACTGTTTTAGACGCATCCTCGCTCATCTATGCGGACTGGATACTGGCTGAGAGTTAGTGGGCGGCAGAGGGTTGCTTTGATGGGTCTGCTCCTGTCTCTGGCCATGCTCCCAACCCCAGCAGATGGCGTGGAACACCGCAGAGGCCACCACAATGTATTTGTTTTTTTGTTGTTGTTGTCGTTTTACTTTTGTGGCTGTATGTAGAAGTGGCTGGTTGCATCAGCTCTGCTCTTTTAAATGTATTTAATGTCCATTGCGTTCTTTGGTGTTTCCCTCTTACACACATGTTTATGTGTGCTATAGCTACAAGATTTTTTTTTCCCTTGGGCACAGTCTGGACTCCCTCTCTAGGGCCCAGGCTTAGACTGATTTTTTTTTCTTTCTTACCCCTCCTCCCAGCGTTTACCTGTTTCTCACCTTTTTTGTAAGGGGCGCCGGAAGTTGGCAGACCCAACAGCGATCCTGTTCTGTCTCCCTGTAATGTTTGTCTGCTCTTGAATGGCATTGTGCTGAAAATCTTAATTTCCTCTCTGGGATTACTCAAGTATTACTGATTCTGATTATTTAAAATGAAATTTAAAAAATCAATAGCGTATTAGTTCTCCCATTGGTTACTACAAAAGATCAGTTGTGAATTTTGACTGGTGGAGATGTGAGTGCATTCACTTTTGACTTCAGTTAGCTCAGCCTTGTTATGTTGGTTAACACTTAAAAAAACACAAACAAACCAACAAAAGGATTGTTGCTTGGGCATGGAAGAAACATTTCTGACAAAATGACAAGAAACATGCATGTACCTAGTTGACCTTTGACCCTTCCTCGACAAACCGCCTTCTCATACCTTGTAATGAAAATTTAATAGGGGTCTTGCTCCGACATTGAAAACAGCGATTCATGAACATTTATGTCCTCGGCTGACCTTTGACTCCCTACTCGATAGATAGTAAAACAGTTCTTGCTCTGACAATATAAACAATCCATGACGGTTTTGACAAGATTAGTAACGATCTCAGCTTGTTGGAGGACGTTGGGCTCTACAGTAGTTCTACTAGTTTTGACAAAGATCAATGAGTGTGATTTGACCTATGACCTCAGTCAGCAGGTGGCACTAAAAGCAATAGTGTTCTTGCTGTGTGTGACAAAAGCTCCTAGGGGGGCGACTGTGTTGGGCCTTCATAGGTCAGGTGTACCTAATGCTTCGGCCGCTGGGTGTTATTCCTGCTGGAATCCGCGTGATTAATTCGGCGTGTAAAGCTTCCTTCCGCATGACAAAGACATCCTTCTGCGAGAGCCACTGGCACATCCCCCCCGCCGGCGACATCTTGCTCGGAGAGACAAACTCGGGATTAAACAACGAGCGTCAGGAGCGCTGGGCGGCGTGCATGCGGGCGACGAGCGTCACCTGCTTATGATCACCGCGCGCTGACTGTATGCTATCTGCACGCCACACCGCCGCTGATGAAAGGCTGCGTCGTTAGTGACCGCTTTTGATCGGCTGTTTTGAAATGGAAATGGAGGGAAGACAGTAGAAGAAGCTCCGGTGAAGTAGAGAAAGGGGGGTAACGCCGCCCCTCTGGGGAGATTAACGCCACACAAGTCAGACGTGTCAAGTGGGGCGGGGGGGCTTGATGAAGCCGGAGAAATGAAATAAAGAAAGGTATGGAGAAATGAAGGGGGGGTAAAAGTCCTTTCTTTCCTCTCTTCCTGCTTCTTTCTTCATATCCCAACCTCTCAGATCATCATCTCCGCCCTTATTCTGTCAGCAGCCCGCTTGATGCTCGCTGTCAGAGGTGCGCATCTCCTCGCCTGTTTTGTTGCTGCCACCGTGGAGATGCTTCCTTCCTCTGCATATGCACAACTAGGCATATGCAAGGTGGGGGCAGGGGGGTGGTGGTGTTGTCAAGGCTGGGCTGCCAGTGGTATGTGCTGATCCTGACACACCTTGGGGAATCACAAACCAAAGCACAGGAACGTGGCTTCTGTGCGGGGGACGGGACACACGGCACGCGCCCGTGACACTTTCTGGAAGTCAACTGCGGAATTCATAGAAAATTATTACAATTACTGGCTAAATGTGTATTTTCGTGCAATTACACTAAAAGTCATTGTGGTTTTTTTGCTCAGCCATATTGCACAGTTGGGATGAGCGTCCAATGTCTGAACAAACACGTGTTTTATTGCAAATGTTGAGTCGTATAGGGACATGGCCATACTTGCCAACCTTGAGACCTCCAAATTCGGGAGATCGGGGGCAGGGGATTAAGGGGGAGGACTATATTTATAGCTAGAATTCACTGAAATTCAAGTATTTCTTATATATATATATATATATATACATATATATATATATATATATGTATATATTACAGTAATGAAAACACAGTTGTTCTACTAACTGTACTGTACTTGCTGCTTACTTTGAAAAAAATAACACTTACCTTTCACTATTGAGTAGCTTTTGTTCTGCCATTTGAGTACTGGCGAGCAATCTCTGAATCCAGGAACATATCCTTCACGGATTTGTTGAAAACATCCGCAAATGAGAACGGAATGTTGCTTGCAAGGTGGCCCATAATACTGCGTTGCCGCCGCTTCTCTGACCGTTCATGAGTGACTATATCCATTCGGCCACCGTGTTATGGGTTATAGATAAACCAGTGACGTGCAGTCACTAGAGGCAGGTGAGGCGGGGCCTCACCTGCCATCATGGAAAGAAAGAAAATGTAAAAAGAAAAAAGAAAAAATTAAATTGTTATATGTATCCAGTGATTATACTATAAAGTTATTTTCCAATTAACTTCACCAGTTTTAGATTATTTTTATTCAAAATCGCTGATTTTTCACATTTGCCTTCAAATACTGAGAAGAGACGGTGCGATGATCAGCAGCCAGTTGAGGCACGTTACTGAGTTGTGCCTCACCATGGATTGTGCGGCTAACTGCTGGCCTGCTGTGCAGTGAGACCGTATTGCTATATGAATTATATCAACTAACTAAACTATGGCATAGTTTAGTTAGCTGAGGTATATAATGTACAGTGTATTTTGTCAACAACTGTATGTGTGTAACGTATTTTTTGTGCTGAGCATTCATAAAACGGCTGCAAAAGACGTACTGGCTGAGGCTCGAAGTAATCCGCCCTTCTGGTGGTAGAGGGCGGTAGTGATCCCAGAGATCATTCCTCGGCCGCAGAAGAAGTGAGAACAAGCAACAGTTTATTTCCTCTCGCCTGAACTTTTATTAAAAACATGGAAGATCACATATGTAAAATAAAACAGTTTTCTAAACTGGACTTTAAATCGAAGCAGGAGGTAATAATTAAAGATAGACCAATGCCGGAGCTAAAAGGTTTGCTTCAGACTTCGGGACAGAAGACCCGTTCTTTTCAAACGGCGTGGTACACACGCAAAGGCTGGCTGTGTGGATGTCCAGCAAGAAAGGTAAGACCATAATAATGTTTTTTTTATTAAATGTGCTTTTTTGTGTGCTACAGTTTGTATGTGTAAAGAATGCTGGTATGAGCTTTTAAACATAACCCGTTAACTGCTGCCAATCAAATGGTGAATAAGATACTCTTTAGGGTTCATATGTTTGTAAATCTGACTGTGATGAAGTCAGTGCCTCACCAGCCATCAACCTCACCGCACATCACTGAGATAAACCTATGGATGACGGAGACATATATAATAGTCTCCTTTTCAGGTGAGAGAGGACGCTAAAGGCAGTGCCTTTAAGGCACTCCAACAATATTGTTGTCCGGCTGGAAATTTTGGATATTACAATGTGCCGTAGTTTTGAAGCAATGCATGATGGGAATCCGGATGTTGTTTGTGAGTGTATTGTAATAATCCCAGGAATGTAGGCTAATACGACTTCTTTGTTTGTCTTGTCTTTATTGCACAAGATGTAATTCAACCACACAACAGCTCCAATGTGTGTCTATCCCTTTTCCCGGCAAAACTCGAACACCCACTTCCTATTAACAACGTCACTTCTTTATCTCTCCCGGAAGTCCCGCCCCCCAGCCACAGTCATTGGCTAACACCCCGTAGCCAGGCGCTACAGTATTAACGTGCCGGCTGGAATAAACACACGATGAGAAATAGCTCTGTGCCTGCCTACTTTTGGGTTATAGATAAACCTATGGATAACGGAGACATATATAATAGTCTCCTTTTCAGGTGAGAGACAACACTAAAGGCACGCCCCCCAATATTGTTGTCCGGCTGGAAATTGAGAGATTTTCTGGAGAATGGTTGTCCCAGGAGATTTTCGGGAGAGGCACTGAAATTCGGGAGGGTTGGCAAGTATGGACATGGCACACGCTCAAAAGTAGAGGTAGGACACAAGAACATTTCTGTACCTATATTGTAGGTTATTTCTTTGAAGAATAGTCCCTCAAAAGTACAATATTGATCTTTGAAAATGGAACTGCACTTTTTAAAAAAAAATGTTGCCTATCGTTCACAATCATTATGAAAGACATGATGATAGATGTTTTTTTAATGCAATCTAACTTGGAAATAAAAAGTAAATAAAAGTCCGCTTAGAGCGGAGCCAATGGGATGTCCTCTATTCCGCCCATAAAATTCAATAAATAACCATTCAAAAACCGCCAACAATACATTTTGTGACTTGTTATTATAAGTGCTAACGCAGACAAACTATTTATGTGATGTGATCCCAAGCCTGTGTACAATTTTATTGTAAATCATAACTCATGAGACAGAAGCCTAAGGACATATTCCGACAAGTTGGGACATTTTGACAGCCATTTAGGGCCCGGAAATGGCGAGAACGACACGAAGAGACGCTTGGTCATTCTTCATCTAAATGGGAATATACAGTCGTGGTCAAAAGTTTACATACACCTGTAAAGAACATAATGTCATGGCTGTCTTGAGTTTCCAATCATGTCTAGAACTCTTTTTTTTTTTTGTGATTGAGTGATTGTTGATCACAAAAAACATCCATGAAGTTTGGTTCTTTTATGAATTTATTATGGGTCTACTGAAAATGTGACCAAATCTGCTGGGTCAAAAGTATACATACAGCAATGTTAATATTTGGTTACATGTCCCTTGGCAAGTTTCACTGCAATAAGGCGCTTTTGGTAACCATCCACAAGCTTCTGGCAAGCTTCTGGTTGAATTTTTGACCACTCCTCTTGACAAAATTGGTGCAGTTCAGCCAAATTTGTTGGTTTTCTGACATGGATTTGTTTCTTCAACATTGTCCACACGTTAAGTCAGGGCTTTGAGAAGGCCATTCTAAAACCTAAATTCTAGCCTGATGTAACCATTCCTTTACCACTTTTGACGCATGGTTGGGGTCCTGTTGGAACACCCAACTGCGCCCAAGACCCAACCTCGGGGCTGATGATTTTAGGTTGTCCTAAAGAATTTGGAGGTAATCCTCCTTTTTCATTGTCCTATTTACTCTCTGTAAAGCACCAGTTCCATTGGCAGCAAAACAGGCCCAGAGCATAATACTACCACTACCATGCTTGATGGTAGGATTGGTGTTAAGGCCTCACCTTTTCTCCTCCAAACATATTGCTGGGTATTGTGGCCAAACAGCTAAACTTTTGTTTCATCTGACCACAGAACTTTTCTCCAGAAGATCATATATTTGTCCATGTGATGTTAGATGAAACAAAATAATTTTAATTTTTCAAAACCCCACTTTGTTTTTCAATGTTCTTTTTGTATTTTAAAACGGAATTCAAATAAACAAGCTGTTTATCAGTTTCTATTTATGAAAAAAAAATTCAATGACCAAAACATACACTGACCAAAAACCACCATACATTTTACTGTAAAATTCTGGGTCTGTGTAGTTAAAGTTAAGTTAAGTTAAAGTACCAATGATTGTCATACACTAGATGTGGTGAAATTTGTCCTCTGCATTTGACCCATCCCCTTGTTCACCCCCTGGGAGGTGAGGGGAGCAGTGGGCAGCAGCGGTGCCGCGCCCGGGAATCATTTTTGGTGATTTCACCCCCAATTCCAACCCTTGATGCTGAGTGCCAAACAGGGAGGTAATGGGTCCCATTTTTATAGTCTTTGGTATTACTCGGCCGGGATTTGAACTCACAACCTACCGATCTCAGGGCAGACACTCTAACCACTAGGCCTTCCGTTCATTCTATTTCCAATTCTGACACACAAATAAAAAAACTAATTTAGGGCCGTTATTCTATTTTTATTATATATGGCAGATTTTAAAACAAACAAAAAAGGGTCCTTTTCATTAAAATATTGCCATAAAATTGGATTTTGTGCTGTTTTCTTTTTATTAATTTTTTTTTTCCAGATAAAGACAAGAATCGAATATATGATCATCCAAAATGCAAAAATGCGTGGTTATCTGTGTGATGCCAAATTGAACCGGAAGCAGTATTTTAGCTTTTCCTTTGCGTTTAGCAAGTTTTTTTGCATAACGCTAACATCTTTGTTCAGCAGGATTGTCGTTGTAAAAAAGTGTCATTAAATAGTTGTCCAACTTTTGTTTCAGGAATGAAAATTAATAAAAGTTTTCTGATTTGCATATAAGAATTGGAAATATAATGAACGGGAGGTACACGGACCATTCTGGCGACAAAGCTTTTTAAGTGTAAAAGCTATGAATTACTGTAAATGGAAAAACGGTACCACTGTTCTTTTAACTGTATGATTCTGGCGACTGAGTTGCCAGTTAGTTCCCATAAATTCTAGACTACGAATGTTCTCAGTCATCAAGGTCATTGTCATCTCAGGGCATTCAATCTAAGAAGACGTTTTGCCGCTCATCCGAGTCACTTCATCAGTTTGTGCAGTCCGTCCATTTGCTATCGATTGAATGCCCTGAGAAGGTAAAATCCAGAGATTTTCTTCTACAGTGTATCGCTGTAATTTGTTGCTGAAGTGGGACGTTTAAAGACTTCCTGCTTATCTATAGAAGTGTCACCTTCCCGCCCGCCCGCCCGTGCATCCCTTGAACGCATCACAGGCCATTGCATCACATGAAGGGACGATGAAATAGAATGGCTAAATAGCGGCTCAGCAGGCGGCCGCTCACAGAGATGATACAACCTCCGCAGCTAATGGCCAGCTGTCTTATAATGAGCCCCTCTCATTACCCCCCCTCGTGCTATCGCCATCACCAGCGCAGGACATTAGGAGGGAGGGGGTGTCAGTCTACTACCAGGTTGGGACTGTCCCCCTCTCTCTCTTTCTCTGCGCTCACACCCCCGAGCCCTCCGTCGCCGAACCCTCTCAGTTAACGAAGCGAGCGCCACCTAATTAGAGCTCAAAAATTCATGAGGGTCCTCATTAATATTGAATATCTGTTGTGGGCCACAACTTCAAAATAAGCATTCGCATATGCAGATGGAAGGTGTGAAGGAGAGGAGGAAGGGGAAAGGCTTCAGAAAAGGTGCGCCGACATGAAGGTGGCGAGAAGGTGGGAGAAAAGGGCGACGGGGAGCGGAGAGGAGGGGGCGGGAGTGACGAAAGAAAGAAGGCGAGGGATAGCGAGGGCGGGAGAAGATGAGAACGAGCGAGGGACCCCAGAGAGCTGTACCTGGAGAAGAAGAGTTGTAATGTTGGAGGACTCTCCTGGGAGAATATGCATGCTCTTTAATGAGGAGGGTGGAGCACAATGGCAGAGAATAACAGCAAAAAAAAAAGAAAAAAGGGAAAAAACATTGTGCTCTTAATCCCTCGCTGGGGGGGGGGGCTTTCAAGCAGGTACGCGGAGGTATCACTTTTCAAGTCCCTCACTCCTTCTGTTCCGCACTGGATGAAAAGATCCACTGTCTGCTCCCAACAAGCATCATTTGCCTTTGACATCATTCCCACTTTTACACTTCTGCTCTACATTAACTATATGTCAGCCCCTCTGGAAGATTTGCCTCATACTTTACTAACTTTGCCTTTTACCATCACATCCTAACCAATGAATGCCCAATGGACGAAAGAATTGGGACTGAGTTTGGATCAATAGATCATGGCTCGAGTCCAGTAATTCTTCATCTTGGTGAAGATGATGCTTCCAACTTTGTGGAAAGGCCTCCTTCTGCTCCCAGTGCACAACCAAGGATCACGAAGGCCCTCCGCTACCGTAGCGATGATACGGAACAGTGGTACCTCGGTTTTGGTACGGCTTGCCAACATTTGCCCTGGTTTTCATACAACGTCTCGGTTATTGTACAGCCAAACTTTGCACGTAACAAACTATCAATCAATCAATCAATGTTTATTTATATAGCCCTAAATCACAAAAGTCTACAGTGTAACCTTGATTTCATTGTGATTCTTGCAACTCATGATTTTAATGTGATTCTGATTCTATTGTGAGTTGAAAGATTTAAAACGAGATTCGACCTGATTCTAGCAATATAGAAATTATAACATAACCTTTTCAAAACCGATTACTTCTCGAGCTTCTCTGGCTGCTGAATTTTATTTTACTTATTAAAAAATTTAATAAATTCATAATCATAAAAATCTATTTTTTCCTTCACCCATAGTTACTTTTGCAGCACAAGCTCCTAAAAATGCTATATTTGTATATATTTGAGTTTCAGAGTGGTCAGTTTCTTTGACAGTTTCTGAGAACAATCCACTATACTTCGATTTGATTCTGGGAAGTCTGATCCGACTATCAACCTGGCAGTCGAATCATCGAACATTGACATCGACTCCATACTGAACTGTGCCACCGCGCTTCCGGCATCCCGAAGCCCGCCACTGGCTTTGGTGTGACTTGCCGTGAATTGGACCCTGCGCACCTGTTTTAAACCAGTTCAATCAGGCAGGAAGTCTCCTTCACTGCTCTCCTCTAGCAACGGTAATAATCACCTATGGAAACCTAGTTACAAAATGTACTTCCTCAAGATCAGCGATTGTCAACCTCTACTTAATACTATAGTTTACTGTAATTGCGGGTCTCTAAAGTTAAAGTTAAAGTACCAATGATTGTCACACACACACTAGGTGTGATGAAATTTGTCCTCTGCATTTGACCCGTCCCCTTGATCACCCCTGGGAGGTGAGGGGAGCAGTGGGCAGCAGCGGTGCCGCGCCCGGGAATCATTTTGGTGATTTAACCCACATTTCCAACCCTTAATGCTGAGTGCCAAGCAGGGAGGTAATGGGTCCCATTTTTATAGTCTTTGGTATGACTCGGCCGGGGTTTGAACTCACAACCTACCGATCTCAGGGCGAACCCTCTAACCACTAGGCCACTGAGTAGGCTGACCCTGGCTGGCTAAGAGTTGAATATATTGAATCCCATTAGAACAGTGGTTCTTAACCTTGTTGGAGGTACCGAACCCCACCAGTTTCATATGCGCATTCACCGAACCCTTCTTTAGTGAATAATTAAATGTTGGGGTTTTTTCAAATTCAAGACAAAGTTATATGTTTTTGGTAACACTTTAGTATGGGGAACATATTCTAAGTAACAAAGACTTAATTTAGAGTTATTTGGTTAGGGTTAGGGTTAGAGGGTTAGTGCCAGTGTTAGAGGGTTAGGGTTATAATAAGGCCATGCCTAATAAGGCATTAATAAGTACTTAATAATGACTAGTTAAGAGCCAATATGTTACTAATTTGCATGTTAATAAGCAACTAATTAATGGTGAATATGTTTCCCATACTAAAGTGTTGCCATGTTTTGTTTTTTTACTGGTGCACAAAATTAACCGTGCATGAACATCACTTTGTTCAAAGAACAAAACCAACACAGTGCATAAACTCACAACAAATTATACACCTGCAAATTACACACCTGCAAACCAGTGTGACTTCTGCTGTTGCCGTATCCAGTTTTTATTTACACGATGAGTCGGGTGTGTCTCGACCTCTGCCGAACCCCTGAGCCCGACTCACCGAACCCCTAGGGTTCGATCGAACCCAGGTTAAGAACCACTGCATTAGAAAGAACATTAGTTACAATAACGGTGCAGACACAAAAATAGCAGCACAACAAACAGATTGCGCAACACAAGCTGAAGTGTCCCCAGTCATCTAGAGGGGAATTTAACACTGTCAAAATATGAAATTCGTACATACAATTGTACATTTATAATGACATACTGTAAGGCCTATCATAATTAAGGGTCAGTATAGCTTCTGAAAGAAGTAGTTAACAAATGTAGTCATTTGGTCAAAGACCCAGACTCCAGCGGGCTCCAGTCAAATAGAGTTTGATACCCCTGCTTTCGATGGTCAAGTTTGATCGTATTTTTGGCACTGCATTAGAGCCTCAGTCCACTCCGGCGGGGCCGATCCAAGGACCTCACGAAGCTGTTCGATCTTTGCCGTGTTTATTTGCTTGAGTGTTTAAGGCTATGTCTACACTAAGCCGGATAACCCCTTAAACTAATAATTATTTAGCCTATGCCTCGTTTCAGCCACACTAACCCAGTGTTTAAGATTCCCCTCCTTGGATAATTTTTTACACGGGTAAGTGCGCCGTGTATTTCTTGAATCTCCGGCTCTTAGCTTTGTATGGACTCATTGATAGTTTACAAACTGAGTTCGGAGAGGAAGTGAAATCAGAAAGAACGCGGCCCACACAGTAAGTGACGTCAGAAAGAACGCGCCATAGCCAGCTTCATAACAACCAGAGCTAACCACTGGAAATATGGAGGTGAGTCATCCAGACATGCCCGTGTTTCTCCTTCTTCTACGTGTACAGACGCTTGTGGAAATCACACATGAATACCTTAAGAGAAAGTGATTGCAGCTATTTGGGATACAACACTTCTCAGATGGCAAGAGAAGTTTGAATGTCCAGGTCAGCTGTGATTCTACTTACCGTAAAACTTTGTCCATTTGTCGAAGGAGAGACAACGAGAATGCGGGCTCCCGTGAATGTGATAAAAAAAGGTAGCTATTACCTGGCCGCCGAATGAAGACTACAGAAAACTTCGAATGCATTTGGACTGGCAAAGCAGACTGTATCAGTTATTGTCTGCCATGTATGTCGCGGACTCAACATCTAGGTCCAGAGTATTTAAAGTCACCAAAAACTAATGGACAATGAAGGTGAGGGCAAAAGAGTGACCAGATATCTAGATCCCTAGATTGACTGATGTAAATGTTCTTTATCACATTGTGTACTTTCACGTGTCCAATAAAGATTTGATTAATTTATGATGTCTCAGGTGTGATTCACTACAATAGGGCTCCACAGCACACTGGGTTCCAGTTAATTGAAATACCACAACATTGGATCTTGTATAGGTAAGTTAAATTTAATTTAAGAACTTGCAACCAAAGCAACACTGGAGGTGACGATGACGTCCGCATTTTCCGCGCATGCGTACTAGGTCGCATTGCGCCGGTGGACGGAGGGGGGGAGGGGATTTTAAACGACCATTGTGTGTGTGTGTGGACACGGATAAGGTTAGGTGGGATTTACCCTGGATAACCTTAGCCGGCTTAGTGTAGAAGGGGCCTAAGTCTAACTGAGGTGGAACAAGTCAGCAAAATGAGATATGTCTATTTGTGAGGTTATCCGTGTGCTCTTGCTAGCATACATGTAGCATAGGAAAAAAAAAAAAGGCCTTAGGCGACAATCAAATCTAACAAATCAAATTTGACTATGAAAGTCCTTAGTTGATGACAGCAATATACATGACATGCATGATGTTGTGTCTAAGTGCATTGTTTTATTTTTAAATAATGTAATCAATCCATGCCATGGTTATTTTACCCTTTAAAATTTATATAAAAAAAAAAAGTTTCACTAAAGTACAAGTATAATAGTGTTATTTCTATTGGTATTTTTATTGTTCCATTTGTAGTGCAATAATGTTCATTGTCATTTTTGTGTTATTAATATTTACTTCACTAACTGCTTTTTTGTATCATATTTGTACATATTTGTACACATCCTATTTGCTGATGTTGTTATGTTGTTGTTGTTGTTGTTGTTGTTGTTGTTGTTGTTGTTGTCCCTCTGTCTTATCCCCCTCATGCCCCTGCAATTTCCCCCTCTGTCTTCCTTTTTCTATCTCTTCCTGCTCCGGTCCGGCTGCTCCAAACATGAAATGAATCCATTTAATAAAGTCAAATACAAACAAGGCAACAAGAGAAGTATCCCACACTTCTCTTTTGTAAAGTACATCTGTCCATCTGGTGCTGAATTTCCCCCAGGGATCAATAAAGTACTTTCTATTCTATTCTATCTACAGCAGATATGCGCATCTGCATCAACAATATTAGCCTGAGTGGCTGGACAGGACATGTTGAAAAAAAACAAAAAACAGTACAAACATAAATAATACAGATATAATCATGTACAATTTTCATATGACAATTATTGTGACCCAAATTACCAAAGCTATCATTATCTTCACGGTATTGTTAAATGTGCTCATAAAGTACTTAAATCTTTTAACATTTTATCTAAAATATATAAATAAAATAAGCAACACACATACACACAATACACTGTCTTTTGCAGAAGAAAAAACTAATAGTGTGATGTTATTATTTGACTATTTGAATGTGTTTAATTAGTCAAGGTTTTAATATTAAACGTTAGTGCGTGTCGTAGTCGTGGTAGCATTTAAGCTCCATGGTGATTAGCGAGCTAGCTGTGTCTCCAGGAAATAAACCGCATCACCCTGAGTTTTTCAAAGTGCGATCACCAATCACGATTTTACGATAATTACAATTTGAAACAGCAACATTAAACATTGGGAGTTTTTATCATTATCACTGTAATTGTTACGTCCCTGATAAGTAATAGGGCTGCGAATCTTTGGGTGCCCCACGATTTGATTCAATATCGATTCTTGGGTCAATATTCGATTCTAAATCGATTTTTTTCGATTCAATGCGATTCTCGATTCAAAAACGATATTTTCCCGATTCAAAAGGATTCTCTATTCATTCAATACATAGGATTTCAGCAGGATCTACCCCAGTCTGCTGACATGCAAGCAGAGTAGTAGATTTTTGTAAAAAGCTTTTATAATTGTAAAGGACAATGCTTTATCAACTGATTGCAATAATGTAAATTTGTTTTAACTATTAAATGAACCAAAAATATGACTTATTTTATCTTTGTGAAAATATCGGACACAGTGTGTTGTCAAGCTTATGAGATGCGATGCAAGTGTAAGCCACTGTGACACTATTGTTTTTTTGTTTTTTTTTATGATAATGTCAATGAGGGATTTTTAATCACTGCTATGTTGAAATTGTAACTAATATTGATACTGTTGTTGATTTTTGTTTCACTACTTTTGGTTTGTTCTGTGTCGTGTTTGTGTGACCTCTCAATTGCTCTGTTTATTGCAGTTCTGAGTGTTGCTCGGTCGGGTTTGGTTTTGGAATTGGATTGCATTGTTATGGTATTGCTATGTCTTGTTTTGTTAGATTGATGAATTAAAAAAAATAAAAAAATAAATTAAATAAAATCGATTTTTTTTAAATGAGAATCGATTCTGAATCGCACAACGTGAGAATCGCGATTCGAATTCGAATCGATATTTTCCCATAGCCCTAATAAGTTTTTTTTTTTTTTTCATGTTTTAGCAGCATGAATGTCAGATGGCACACGTGTCCATACAAATAAACCCACTATGATGGCTTTTACAAATGGTACCTTGATAATAAAAATCTTAAAAATAAAATAGTACATTGGCATGATTTCACGATTCATTAAATAATTCAAGACAAACCAAAATTGTATACATACAAATCATTTTAAAGCTGTTGAGATAACTTGTGAAATGTTAGTGTGGTACAAAGAAAACATATAGCTCTTATTATGAAACTAAGAAATAATGGCAATAAACAGGATTTTGCATCATCGGGAGAACACCAACTGTCTTTTATGGTAGAATGAAAATGTCAGTAGATTTCTTTCAAATATTGATGAAAATAACTTTTTTGAGGCATGTTGGTACACTTTTCATGTCAAATGGTGTTAAACTAAGCAACTATTATTTTGTATTAAGGGTTAAATCCATTTAAAAGTTAACTTGTTAGCAAAGCAAAAGCTAATAAGGGTGTCCAAATGGGAGCATGTTTAATTAGAATTTCTTTGCAGAAGTCAGGTGGGAAACAGGAATTAATGCTATTTCAATGTTTAAAATTATATTTGACCTTTTCTAATGTTTATAAATGTTATGCTCAATATATGAAATCCACAGTCAATGGAAGGGAAAATCACACACACTTTTTAGAATGTCCTTTGTTTTCGACGTTTTGTCCTAAATCCTCCAGGGTAGACGGTCTGTTTACCTGGCTGAGTGTCCCTTTAAGGGGCTTGGTGTCGGGGCCCTGGTGGGCATCCCCCAGTAGAATAAACAGATGGGCACGAGATGGGTCCCGAGTGGGCTTCGTCGGACCCATACGGGACGCGGCGTGGCGCCCAGGTTGCACGCGTGTCTGGAGACGGTAAACAAATAGAGCCCCCTTGCTAACGTGAGTCCAATCTTTTATCATTTTTTAACATCTGTTTGCTTATTTTTAGCTCTACGGCACAAGAATGACAGCCGGCCATTTTTGTGCTCTAACATCAATTTCCCATATAAACACTGTGATGGAATATCTTAAAGTCTGTTAGCACAAGGTTTGTGCACTGCGGAAGGCGAGGTGACCACTTTGGGCCAGTCAAGCGCTTCTCCTCAAGTGTGTGCGTGTGCGTGTGTGTGTGTGTGTGTGTGCGTGTGTGTAAGTGTGGGAGGTCGGCAGCACTTTGGAGGGCTTTGGTGGGCTGTAGAAGTGTCTGAGCGGAAAGATTTATTAAGGCTTCAGCCCAAATCACACTCTTCTTCCTCTGGTGCCAAGTTAAGCAGTAGCGTAATTAAAACCCTCATGAGAATCCTTTTGAAGTACACAATGGGCTCTCAGTGCACACACACGCACACACATGCATTCTATCTTGGCTGTCACGCTTACAGAAAGGCTATCTGACCACACACACACACACACACACACGTTCACACACACACGTTCACACACACACATGTACAAGGCATGTCCGCGCGCCCTCTCTGGGAAGATGCAGGGTGGGATTAGATCAAAATCTCTATTTGTTGCCAAGGAGAAAAATTCATTTTCACATTCATAGCACGCCGTTATTATGGCGCATGATGTGGCACAAAAATAAATTTACACACAACAGACGACACAGGATGGTGCAGGATGTGTTGGGGGTGGAATAAAGGAATAAACAAGAGGCGTTTTTACGATGACAACATATGGTGCAAAATTATGCAGCAAATAGCAAATGCGAGAATTAGCCAGAAAGTGAAGACACTCCCCTGAACGCCTTCCATCACATACATGCACACACACACGCAAAGAAGAGCGCACACACACACCGGCATACACAAACACACACACACACACATATGCACTCTATACAGGACAATTACTCACGTTAAACACCAACAGATGCCATCTTGATTAAATTTGACCGCAGAAACACAAATGGATGCAAGGCGAAGAAAAACAAGAAGATGAGGAAGGAATGTGCCTTTGTGTGTGTGTGTGTGTGTGTGTGTGTGTGTGTGTGTGTGTGTGTGTGTGTGTGTGTGTGTGTGTGTGTGTGTGTGTGTGTGTGTGTGTGTGTGTGTTATAGTGAAGGGTGCTTCGAGGCTTCTCAAAACATGGTCAAAAGGACCTGAGGCCGCTCGCTGTTGCCCACTTTGACGACAGCTCACTTTGGAACATTACCTTTGACCTTTGCACCTCTGTCACTTTTTACACAATATGAGAGTAAGCGAATGCACAGGCAGGCGTTTACATTCTGGGTGTGTGTGTCTGAAAGAACAAAAAGATCTTCCCGTGTGTGTTTTGCAACAGACTGATATTTACGTTGTGTGTGTAAAACAACACACTGATGTTTACGTCCGGTGTGAATGGACAAACAGACTGTTACATGATGTGCTTGAAAGTGTGTGTGAATCTACATTGTGTGGGAATAGTAAAAACCCAGTTATTATTATACGTACGACCAGAAAGACAAATATTTACATTATGCACGTGCGTGTGAAGCAACGGACTGATGTGTTTTTTTCCTTAATCGACAAATATTTATGCGTTTATGTCAACGGAGAGGCAATTGCTTAAACGCGTGTGTGTGAATGGACAAACTGACGTTTACATTGTTTGTGTGAAGTGGCCGACAGACGTTTACTTAGTGTGTGAATGGACAAACAGATTTTTACATTATGTGTTTAAATGTGTGTGAAATTAATGAAATTATAGTAATGAAAAAGACTCAAAATGACATATGTGACTGGACAGACGGATATTTACAGTCATTACGTATGTTCATATGAAGCGACAGACAGATGTTTCCATTTTGCGTAAATGTACATATTTATTTGTTTATGTCAATCTAATGGAACTACATGAGTGTCTGTGGACTAACAGCTTTTTACATGATATGTGTGTGTGAGTGAATTAACATACATGTCTACAATGTATGTGAAGGGAAAAACATGTTAACAATACATGTGTGACTGGACCGACAGATATTAACAATAGGCATGTGTGTGCGAAACTACAGACGGATGTTTACTTTTGTCAATGGACAGGCAGATGTTTATCACATTTTTCGGACCGTGGAGCGCACAGATTATAAGGAGCATTAAAGGGGAACTGCACTTTTTTTTGGGAATTTTGCCTTTCATTCACAATCCTTATGGAAAACAAGAACACACATTGTTCTTTTTATTATGCATTCTAAGCAGTAAATCAAGACCGTTTACATGGGAGTCGCTTTATTCTGCCAACAAAGCACTTACAAAAACATTTGTAAAAAAAACCTCCATTAAGGTTTTATAGACATGATGTAAGTATATATGTAATTTAGTAACAGGCACATCTATGATAAGATGTAATATTGACGTATTTTGCTCATTTCAAGCATACCGTATTTTCCGCACTATAAGGCGCACCGGATTATTAGCCGCACCTTCTATGAATTACATATTTCATAATTTTGTCCACCAATAAGCCGCCCCGGACTAAAAGCCGCGCCTACGCTGCGCTAAAGTGAATGTCAAAAAAACGCTGCGCTAAAGTGAATGTCAAAAAAACAGTCAGATAGTTCAGTCAAACTTTAATAATATATTGAAAACCAGCGTTCTAACAACTCTGTCCCAAAATGTACGCAAATGTGCAATCACAAACATAGTAAAATTCAAAATGGTGTAGAGCAATAAATAGCAACATAATGTTGCTCGAACGTTAATGTCACAACACACAAAATAAACATAGCGCTCACCTTCTGAAGTTATTCTTCATTCGTAAATCCTTCGAATTCTTCGTCTTCGGTGTCCGAATTGAAAAGTTGCGCAAGCGTGGGATCCAAAAATGGCCGGTTCCGTCTCGTAGAAGTCATCGGGAGTCAGTGTCGCTGTTGTTGTGCAGCAGTTCTGTGAATCCTGCCTTCCGGAAAGCTCGGACCACAGTTGTGACCGAAACTATCTGCCCAGGCATTTACGATCCACTGGCAGATGTTGGCGTATGTCGACCGGCGCTATCTGCCCGTCTTAGTGAAGGTGTGTTCGCCTTCGGAGCTGTGTGAAAAAAGCCACCCGGCCTCTTCGCGTAAACTTCCCTTAACCACTCGCTCATCTTTTCTTCATCCATCCATCCCTTCGAGTTAGCTTTTATGATGACGCCGGCTGGAAAGGTCTCTTTTGGATGGGTGGAAGTTAGCATGGCAAGCTAGAACCACAGTGAAGGATGACTCCTCATTCCCTGTGGTGCGAATATTCACCGTACGTGCTCCCGTTCCACAGTGCAGTTCACAGGAATATCAGTTGCTGTGAAATACGGTAGTAATCCGTGTGCGGATGGAGAGATTGCGTCTTTTTATGATCCGGATCCTTGTCGCGTAGTAGGAGCCATTTTGTGGTCTTTACAGATGTAAACAGGAAATGAAACGTACGGTGATATCCGCGCGTTTTTTCTTCTTCTTCCGGGGGCGGGTGAAGCGCTTCCTGTTCTATGGGGGCGGGTGCTTTCCTTGGCGGTTGCTTGCGTAGAAGAAGAAGCGCTTCCTGTTCTACCGGGAAAAAAGATGGCGGCTGTTTACCGAAGTTGCGAGACCGAAACTTTATGAAAATGAATCGTAATAAAGCGCACCGGGTTATTAGGCGCACTGTCAGCTTTTGAGAAAAATTTTGGTTTTTAGGTGCGCCTTATAGTGCGGAAAATACGGTACATTAATTTAAAAAACGCATCACAACGTTCACTTTTTTCTTTAACAACATCACTGATTATTACTCACTGCAGACTTCATGAAAGCCAACAAACATAATAAAACATCACTTACGGTACAATGTCTGCTGTCATTAGGATGCCAACTGATAAAATCTTGTTATAGTCCCCGGGGGTAAAACCAAGCATCTTTCTTGCTTTTTCCGGGCTAAATTGGCTGTCAAGAGTCAAATGTCAGGTGTCGGATTATGTCCTAATCCTTCATTATTTAGAATCTAAAATAAACTTTCACCAGCACCTAGGCAAGGAAGCAGCTCACCAGCCTGTGATGTCAACATAGCCACATAAGCTAGTGATTATGGCGCAACTATAAAGAGTTTGTAGGAATTAGCTCGTATAATAACATTATTACTTAATATTAAACAAGTTCATATTCAAGTCACAAAATGTAACTGGAGTATTGTTGGTGCTTTTTGGATGTTTTTTTATTGGGTTTTATGGGCGGAGCAGAGGACCTCTCATTGGCTCCAATGTAAGCAGGGTTGTATTTATGTTTCTCTACAAGTTAGAATTAGAGATGTCCGATAATATTGGCCTGCCGATAAATGCGTTAAAATGTAATATCGGAAATTATCGGTATCGTTTTTTTTTATTATCGGTATCGGGTTTTTTTTCAAATTTTTGTTAAATCAACATAAGAAACACAAGATACACTTACAATTAGTGCACCAACCCAAAAAACCTCCCTCCACCATTTACACTCATTCACACAAAAGGGTTGTTTCTTTCTGTTATTAATATTCTGGTTCCTACATTATATATCAATATATATCAATACAGTCTGCAAGGGATACAGTCCGTAAGCACACATGATTGTGCGTGCTGCTGGTCCACTAATAGTACTAACCTTAACAGTTAATTTTACTAAATTTCATTCATTACTAGTTTCTATGTAACTGTTTTTATATTGTTTTACTTTCTTTTTTATTCAAGAAAATGTTGTTAATTTATTTATCTTATTTTATTTTATTATTATTTTTTAAAAGTACCTTATCTTCACCATACCTGGTTGTCCAAATTAGGCATAACAATATGTTAATTCCACGACTGTATATATCGGTTGATATCGGTATCGGTTGATATCGGTATCAGTAATTAAAGAGTTGGACAATATCGGAATATCGGATATCGGCAAAAAGCCATTATTGGACATCCCTAGTTAGAATGCATTAAAAAAATACATTCGTCGTCATGTCTTTAATAACAGTTGTGAACGATAGGCAAAATTTCAAAATAAAGTGCAGTTCCCCTTTAAAAGGGTCATATTATGATTTTTTTCTACATTAAAAACACTTCCTTGTGGTCTACATAACATGTAATGGTGGTTCTTTGGTCAAAATGTTACATAGATTATGTTTCACAGATCATCTTCAAGCCGCTTTCGGACCGTCTCTTCAGGATGCGCCGTTTTGTGGCCGGTCTTATTTTCGTGGCTCACCTTCGACAGCGTCTTCTCCCCGTCATCTTTGTTGTACCGGTTGTGTTTAGCGCTTCCTTAGCCAGTCTACTGACAGATATAAGTTAGAACTGTATGCTACTTTATATTAGAAATGGCAACAGCGGAGGATGAATGCCCCACAACAGGAGGATAGAGAAAAAGAAGAAGCTTATTGACTACATCATCAGACTACAATGGCATTCCTGCGCAAAGCACTTTGGGTAAACCTTTACCTATAGCTAATCCTCTGACGTCAATTGAGCAGGCGTCATCCTGCAGTCCACATGTATCTCTAATGCGTGACCGCCATCTACTGGTCACACGTATCATTACACCATGTACCAAATAAAATCGCTTTAAGGTCTGTAAGCACAACCAGAATTATTACGTACATTAGGTGCACTGGATTATAAGGCTCATGGTCGATTTTTGAATTTTTTTTAACGATTATACGGTATATACCTGTGTGACTGGAAAGACATTTGTTTACTTTGTGTATGAATGGACAGACACATTTTACCTCCTTGATGAGGTATATATATATATATTGGCTGGCGTTTGTTTGTCTGTTGATTAGTAAGTTACAAACATAATTTTAAAAGTTATAGGCATAGGAAATTTCAAAGATGGAATACGTTACAAGTAATTACTTTTTGGGGATGATCCGGATCAATTCTAGTACGTTAACTTACGTTTATGATAAGAGCCTGACCTTCTCTGTGTGCACGTGTATGCTCGTGCAACCTTTTTTGAAACAAAAAACTAAGTAAACAACCACACGGCAATTTAATTTATCCTTTGGTTAAGTACCTCAGCCAGGATGTTATGTACAGTCCTCACTGGGGTTTGTCTGTTTTTATGTTAGTTAGTTAGCAACTTAACTCAAAAAGTTATGTGTGGATAAAGTATTCTCATTGGGAGATATGGCCTGGGGGAGGTATGTGCTCTCCAAACACTTTTATGGTCACAATATGTGTTATGGCTACAGATGGATGTTGTTGTTTTTTTACCGTAAATATATATATGAGAAAACAGAAAACTATTAATTATTTATTGAACATGTATGTTTATGTGTGGTTAGACAGTCAGATGTCTTGATTGCATGAGAATGGACAAACAGATGTTTCATGACACAAGTCACTAGACATACATCATAAAATTACAGTGTGTGTGTGTGTATGCATGGACAAAGTGTGTGAATGGACCAATAGAAGAGAATGGACTAGAATAGAATGGACTTTATTGTCATTATATTTGCATATAACAAGATTAAGGACTCCAACTTAAGGTGCGGTAGTGGAAACAAATATGGAATAAAAACAAAACACATAAGTAATAAAGATAAAAAAATAAGAATTTAAATAAACAGACTACTATCCAATAAAAACAATAAGCAATCATGTACAATATACAAAACAATATACAAAAAACTGTACAATATACAGAACAAAACAAGAGTACCGGAGTAATAAAGTAATGACAATCAGCGTCGGACGTATTGCACTCGAAGGGTAATATTGCACAGTATGGTATTGGGGTAGGATATTGTATAGGGGTGAATAATTTATTATAAGTTTGAGTTCAAGATGGTGACAGCTCTGGGAAAGAAACTGTCTCTGAGCCTGTTTGTTCTGGCTCTGATGCACCTGTAGCGCCTGCCCGATGGTAGCAGGTCGAACAGGTGAAAGCCAGGGTGTGTGCTGTAGTTGGTAATGTTTTTTGCTCTGTTGAGGCAACGGGAGTTGTGTAAATCCTTCAGGGATTTACACATAGATGATTACATAATGTGCTGCATGCTTGCATGTTCGAAGTCAATAGTGTGTGCGGACAGTTGCATCCATCCATCCATTTTCTACCACTTGTCCCTCTCGGAGTTGCGGGGGCTGGGTCCAATCCCAATACACAGTACTTCATAATAGTACTGTAGGGGTGTAACAATTGAATCGATATATTGATAGATCGATTTATATTCCTAAATTTCAAGTATATGGGTCGTACATGGCAAGTTTGACTTCCGAAAGATAGTTATCGATCCAAGAACGTTTTAAAAGGGAAGTGATTGATTTTATCGTTAGTAAAAGAAGGAAAACATTGGATTTAGGAACGTCAGACTTTACATAAAGTTTAGCACTTTTAAAAATGTAGATGTTAAACGTTTAGTCTATTTGGACGTCAGTGAGGTCTTTAAAAACAAAAATGGCAGATAGCTACGGTAGTCGAGAAAGGTCATAACAAAGGACAATATCATAAATTACAACACAAAAACTTTCCGCTACAGCACGATTGAAAAAAGCCACAACAAACGGAAGTGAGTTATGCAATTCACCAACGTTCGGAAAGCGAAAACAACTAACAGCAAGGAAAAAGTCATTTGAATAAATAAATAGAAGAGATGGAGGAGGGAGGCTTTTGAAATTAGGAAGCGAGGGGCCAACACCATCAACAGAGATGAGGGGGCCTACAAGCTTCTGCACACCTGGTGCACTGTCTTTCATCATCAACACCAGGGCGGAGAACAGATACTGTATGGCCAGGTCGCGGAACTTTATTTAGCAGGTAAATCCACTGTTGAAATGTTGGTTACTGTAGTATTGGAATGTTGAAAGTGAGAGCAACATAAGTCAACATAAAGTGTTGTTTGCACTTTATTCCAATAATATGAGAATGCATTGGCAATTAACTGTTGTTTTCTTGCTTGTTTGTATACATAATTAATTTTTACGTAATTCCCTTACAAGAAATAACAGGAATATAGCAAACTTCACCTGTGTCACGTATCCAGTATCTATTTCACACTCACACTGCTTGATTTATTTTTTTGCTAAAAAGTTACTGAATCGATTTCAACTCACTGAATCGTTTCGGGTAGTACTATTCCAAAAAAACAACATCGTCCCTGAATTGTATCGGCAACCCCAAATATCACATTGAATTGTTGTTAAAACGAATCGTGACAAGGCCTCCTTATGGCTTAAAAACCTCATGTTTTTCTTAGATTTAGAGAAAATTAAATATAATCTGAGGGGTACACTGAAACAATTTGACTTGACCTGGGGCTGCATAATTACATCGCTAAATTAAAGACACTATAGGATAAATGTGACACACCTTTTCACTCAACTCTTTTTTGTTGTTGTTGTTTTTATTCAGTGACACTTCTCTGTATGTTTGTGATTTTTATTTTTGTTGTTACCTTTTTTTTCCTTTTAGTCAGTTATTGTGATTCTCTACCTGCTTGTGGTGAAGAGGAAGGCAGTACATTGCTACCCACTGTGACGGAAATGTAGGACGGGGGTTGGGAGGGAGTGTTATTATTTTACTTGTATTATTTTTTTGTATTTTTTTTTTGTATTTGTTTATTGTTATTATTATAATTTTGTGTAATTTTTTTGTAATTTTTTTTTTGGGGGGGTGGGGTGTCTGTTTTTTCAGTACCTGTATTGTGATTTCCCTATCAAATGAATAAATAAATATTGCAAAAAAAAACAAAAAAAACGAATCGTTACACCCCCATAGTCTTGGCAACGATCTCCTTCCTTACAGTCTTTAGGAGCTAGGAGCCAGCAAGAATACATTCTATAACCAGTCCAGTGTGACTCGGCATAGTGAGACAGCAGCAGTAAGTAGACATGATACAGGTGTAAGTTGTAGCCATCATCCTATAATGATCTGTGTGTGTGTGTGTGTGTGCTCGTGCACGACTGTGTCTTCAGCATTCGCCGCTGCAACATCAAAGTGAGAAACAGTGTCGCGTCTCCCTCCCAAGGTTGCAAAGTCAAGATGGATCCATGCCCCCGGACCCAGAGCGTCGCACATCAAAAGTATCGGGCCTGCTAATACGATCACAGCGGGAGTTGACAATGTGAGCTAACTGGCTCTTTAGAGGGGGGGTGATTGGTGCAAGCGATGAGAATAAATGTGTGATGCTTATCTGCCATCGCCTGGAAGGCGTGCAGGCTTGGTGGCAGCACGCATCGATAAACTCATAAACAAAGTGTAATTACCAGCCCATTAGAGTCAGAACCCCACAAACACGGCCTCATAATCCCGCGCGCTGCGGGGACGGCAGCTCGTCATATTCCACACAAGCCACTGAGCTAAAACAGTGGAGCCAACCACTTAATGATTTGTGACTAAGGGGGGTTGTGGGGGGGGCAAACAAAGCATTTTGTCATAAGGAGCTTACGTACTCGCAGGAGATGCTCGTTCGCTCATGGACCGGCGCCGCACAAACTCCCCTTGTTTGAGCTTGAGCGCAGCTTAATTTACAGTGGGGTTGGGGGGGTGAGGAGGGCTCTTTGCAAAACGGGAGGCAAATTGATGTTTCATTTGAGGTGGATAAACATGCATTCCTCTGCTGGGAGTAATCAGGAAAATAATCACTTCAGCCTTGACAACAAATCAGCTCCAGTAACTTTCAAGATGATAGTCTTGTTGCTGGAACTGGACCCAGCGGAGGGCACACACACACACACTTCCTGCACTGAAGTATCGGGACATGGTGCCATCACACCCGCGGGAGGTGAAAACACACCCGCCTCTTTCACACTCGGATCCTGCAAAATGGTCGCATCGGTGCCACAACAGGAGACTGGAGGAGAGCTGCGCACGTTCACACAGCGACGCCACATCATGCAATCAGATCATGTGATGCATGACTGACAGCGACACCTGCTTCCAACCCGACAAAAGGAGTGAGTGGAACGAGTGAAAGTGTGAAACATTGGATTTGCCATTAACATGCTACCGCATTAGCATTAGCAATTTTACATAGCGATTTCAACGCCTCCAAATTTGGTAATAAAAACTACAACTAGTTTACTAACAGTAGAAGCATTTGAGTTCCATCTTAAAACTCATTTGTATACTCTAGCCTTTAAATAGACCCCCTTTTTAGACCAGTTGATCTGCCGTTTCTTTTCTCCTCTGCCCCCCTCTCCCTTGTGGAGGGGGAGACACACAGGTCCGGTGGCCATGGATGTAGTGCTGGCTGTCCAGAGTCGGGACCCGGGGTGGACCGCTCGCCTGTGCATCGGTTGGGAACATCTCTGCGCTGCTGACCCGTCTCCGCTCGGGATGGTCTCCTGCTGGCCCCACTATGGTCTGGACTTTCACTATTATGTTTGTACCACTATGGACTGGACTTTCACAATATTATGTCAGACCCACTCGACGTCCATTGCATTCGGTCTCCCCTAAAGAGGGGGGGTCACCCACATCTGCGGTCCTCTCCAAGGTTTCTCATAGTCATTCACATCGACGTCCCACTGGGTTGTGAGTTTTTCCTTGCCCTTATGTGGGCTCTGAACCGAGGATGTCGTTGTGGCTTGTGCAGCCCTTTGAGACACTTGTGATTTAGGGCTATATAAATAAACATTGATTGATTGATTGATTGAACTAACATGCACGTCCTTCAAACATTTGGTGCGTAACAAGTGCAATACTTGCAGTATAAACACTTTGTAGGACTCAACAAAAGACTAGATTGACACATTCAGCTTAATGGCAAAGACTACATCGGCGTGGCTCGGTTGGTAGAGTGGCCGTGCCAGCAACTTGAGGGTTCCTGGTTTAATCCCCAGCTTCCGCCATTCCACCGTTGCGTCCTAGAGCAAGACACCTCACCCTTGCTCCTGATGGGTGGTGGTTAGCACCTTGCATGGCAGCTCCCGCCATCAGTGTGTGAATGTGTGTGTGAATGGGGGAATGTGGAAATATTGTCAAAGCGCTTTGAGTACCTTGAAGGCTAAACAGCATTTTTTTTTTTTACTAAACTAATTATCATTTATTACCACATGAACACACACAAAAGTACTGAAAATCTGTGCTGTAGACTACTGATATCGATTACCAGGTAATATTCTGTTAAAATGTATTAAGCACTTATTCTTAGTCGTTTGGCTACTTCATATTCGGTTGGGGAATACTACCAAATACTTTAGTTTTTTTAAATTTTCTAAATTATTGAACGATTACATTTCTGATCGCCATTATAATAATATAAGGATGGTGGTGTAACAATATCAACTAAATATTCAAATGACTTTCTACTTTTGGCTCTGATTTAATTGTCTTGGTTTTTACACTTAAACTCAGGATAAGTCCGTGGACTTATCCTGAGTTTGTAAAGAATAACAAAAACAACAAGTTATTACTTGCTAATAGAAAATAGCAATATAACCACTGTGGTTTTGACCATGTACTCCTTTTCGAGCATGTTGTAAAGAGAAATGGAAAACATTTGATGTATCCTCCGGACCAAAGAGGAAAAGAACCATCCGGACTGTTATAGGCGCCAAGTTGAAAAGCCAGCATCTGTGATGGTATGGGGGTGTATTAGTGCCCAAGGCATGGGCAACTTACACATCTGTGAAGGCACCATTAATGCTGAAAGGTACATACAGGTTTTGGAGCAAAATATGTTGCCATCCAAGCAACGTTACCATGGACGCCCCTGCTTATTTCAGCAAGACAAAGCCAAGCCACGTGTTACAACAGCGTGGCTTCGTAGTAAAAGAGTGCAGGTAATAGACTGGCCTGCCTGTAGTCCAGACATGTCTCCCATTGTGAGTTTTTCCTTGCCCTTATGTGGGCTCTGAACCGAGGATGTCATTGTGGCTTGTGCAGCCCTTTGAGACACTTGTGATTTAGGGCTGTATAAATAAACATTGATTGATTGATTGAAAATGTTTGGCGCAATATGAAGCCTAAAATACCACAACGGAGACCCCGAACTGTTGAACAACTTAAGCTGTACATCAAGCAAGAATGGGAAAGAATTCCCATTCCCAAACGTTTACTGAGTGTTGTTAAAAGGAAAGGCCATGTAACACAGTGGTAAAAATGCCCCTGTACCAACTTTTTTGCAATGTGTTGCTGCCATTAAATTCTAAGTTTAATGATTATTTGCAAAACAAAAGTTAGGTTTCTCAGTTCGAACATTAAATATCTTGTCTTTGCAGTCTATTCAATTGAATATAAGTTGAAAAGGATTTGCAAATAATTGTATTCTGTTTTTATTTACAATTTACACAATGTGCCAACTTCACTGGTTTTGGGTTTTGTATATTATTTATATTGTATATTGTTAATATCACGCAGCCCTAGCGGGAGTATTTGCCATCTACGTCATAGTTCTTCCACAACAAACCTACCCAAGCACGCCTTTATGGTGACTGATGAAGATACTTCTGCCCTCATATAAATAACGTATTTTCACATGTGAAATCTCACTCGGAGACCAAGCAGAATCTGGTAGGCTCGAAGCGAGGGACCAGCGTTACATTCATTACATGAGGCCACTCCTGGGTGTCATGGGACAATCCCAGCCGGCCCGTGTTCTATTGTGAACGAGACCATGGCTTTCCTGTGACATTTTGGACATTAATATTGCAGGGAATCCATAAATCCCTTGTCCATACGCTTATGGCCATCTTCAATAGGCACCGGTCAGCTCCTCTAACCTGGCCCTGTGAGTGTGAAGGCAGTGTGTGTGTGTGTGTGTGTGTGTGTGTGTGTGTGTGTGTGTGTGTGTGTGTGTGTGTGTGTGTGTGTGTGTGTACCTCGTTGCTCATCAACAGTGTACATGGAGACACCTCTTGCTGGTCTCCATGGTGACATTTCACCAAACCGTCCAGTTGATACTGCAGGCACACAAACACACATGTATATAAAATGTAATAATGTTATTTGTCAGCACACAAACACACCGATATTATAAAATAAACATCTCTGTGGGCTTTGTTGGTGGTGGTGGTGGTGGTGGCGGTGGTGGTGGGGGGAGGGGGGGGATAGAAAATGTGCACATTTGCACTTTTGACACGTCTGCTTTTGTCTCGCTAGCGCAGCCGTTCTATTCTGGTGTTCTTCTTCAAAGGGACACTTGCATTAAAAATGTAGTGTTCATCATTTTAAAAGTGAGGGTGTGCTGAATGTTTAGCTATTTATTTATATATGTTTTAGAAAAAAAACAAGTCACTTTCTCCTGCTGCCTTTTATCTGCGCTGGGGGTGTCACCGAGCTAAACAAATAGGTCACATTGGCAGACGTTCAAGTGACTTTCACCAAACAGTAGTTTAGTTTGGGCAATAAACCAAAAGAAGCTCAGTGACGTGCGGTCAAGGGATGCAGTCATAAATAATTAAAAACAGAAGAACCATTGAATAGTGTTATAAATGTTTTTTTTTCTGTATGAGTCCTAACGTTTTCAACATTTTTAAAGAAAAAACACTGAATTTGCACGTTTCGTGATCTTCACTCATCTTTACACTGATGTATACATTGACCTGATCACTGACCAGATAACAAACTGGGCTGCCTAAAGGAGCGTGTGCACTCAAAATAAATTGGGTGAAATCTGCGTTAATGTAACAGAGGTCATCCAGTGTGGCTGCACCATGTGTGCGTTAGTAAACATTACTCCGCGACAACTTCAAGAGTGTGCTGGCTGCAGAACTTCTCATGTGGACGCCCAGGGTTTGCGTCCCCGCGCGGAATGGGATAAAGGCAAGGAGTCGAACCACCTGGGGTTACATTTATACAAACCCCGTTTCCATATGAGTTGGGAAATTGTGTGAAATGTAAATGTAAACGGAATACAATGATTTGCAAATCCTTTTCAACCCATATTCAATTGAATGCACTACAAAGACAAGATATTTGATGTTCAAACTCATAAACTTTTTTTTTTTTTTGCAAATAATAATTAACTTAGAATTTCATGGCTGCAACATGTGCCAAAGTAGTTGGGAAAGGGCATGTTCACCACTGTGTTACATCACCTTTTCTTTTAACAACACTCAAACGATTGGGAACTGAGGAAACTAATTGTTGAAGCTTTGAAAGTGGAATTTTTTCCCATTCTTGTTTTATGTAGAGCTTCAGTCGTTCAACAGTCCGGGGTCTCCGCTGTCGTATTTTACGCTTCATAATGTGCCACACATTTTCGATGGGAGACAGGTCTGGACTGCAGACGGGCCAGGAAAGTACCCGCACTCCTTTTTTACGAAGCCACACTGTTGTAACACGTGCTGAATGTGGCTTGGCATTGTCTTGCTGAAATAAGCAGGGGCGTCCATGAAAAAGACGGCGCTTAGATGGCAGCATATGTTGTTCCAAAACCTGTATGTACCTTTCAGCATTAATGGTGCCTTCACAGATGTGTAAGTTACCCATGCCTTGGGCACTAATGCACCCCCATACCATCACAGATGCTGGCTTTTGAACTTTGCGTCGATAACAGTCTGGATGGTTCGCTTCCCCTTTGTTCCGGATGACACGATGTCGAAAATTTCCAAAAACAATTTGAAATGTGGACTCGTCAGACCACAGAACACTTTTCCACTTTGCATGAGTCCATCTTAGATGATCTCGGGCCCAGAGAAGCCGGCGGCGTTTCTGGATGTTGTTGATAAATGGCTTTCGCTTTGCATAGTAGAGCTTTAACTTGCAGATGTAGCGACAAACTGTATTTAGTGACAGTGGTTTTCTGAAGTGTTCCTGAGCCCATGTGGTGATATCCTTTAGAGATTGATGTCGGTTTTTGATACAGTGCCGTCTGAGGGATCGAAGGTCACGGTCATTCAATGTTGGTATCCGGCCATGCCGCTTACGTGGAGTGATTTCTCTAGATTCTCTGAACCTTTTGATGATATTATGGATCGTTGATGTTGAAATCCCTAAATTTCTTGCAATTGCACTTTGAGAAACATTGTTCTTAAACTGTTTGACTATTTGCTCACGCAGTTGTGGACAAAGGGGTGTACCTCGCCCCATCCTTTCTTGTGAAAGACTGAGCATTTTTTGGGAAGCTGTTTTTATTCCCAATCATGGCACTCACCTGTTCCCAATTAGCCTGCACACCTGTGGGATGTTCCAAATAAGTGTTTGATGAGCATTCTTCAACTTTATCAGTATTTATTGCCACCTTTCCCAACTTCTTTGTCTTGTGTTGCTGGCATCAAATTCTAAAGTTAATGATTATTTGCAAAAAAAAAAAAGTTTATCAGTTTGAACATCAAATATGTTGTCTTTGTAGCATATTCAACTGAATATGGGTTGAAAATGATTTTCAAATCATTGTATTACGTTTATATTTACATCTAACACAATTTCCCAACTCATATGGAAACGGGGTTTGTACATGATTAATGAGACACTGTTTTGTGAGTAATCGCATGAGCCCTAATATACAGTATATAAAAGTTAAAGTTAAAGTACCAATGATTGTCACACACACACTAGGTGTGGCGAAACTATTCTCTGCATTTGACCCATCACCTTTCATCACCCCCTGGAAGGTGAGGGGAGCAGTGAGTGGCCACGCCCGGGAATTATTTTTGGTGATTTAACCCCCAATTCCAACCCTTGCTACTGAGTGCCAAGCAGGTAGGTAATGGGTCCCATTTTTATAGTCTTTGGTATGACTCGGCCGGGGTTTGAACTCACAACCTACCGATCTCAGGGCGGACACTCTAACCACTAGGCCACTGAGTAGGTTATATATATATATATATATATATATATATATATATATATATATATATATATATATATATATATATATATATATATATATATATATATATATATATATATATATATATATATATATATATATATATATATATATATATATATATATATATATATATATATATATATTTGTATCACTCCTTCCAGGATTTCGCATTTTTTTGTAAATGTCGAGGTCTAAAATGGCTGATTTTCTGTTAGCATTTAAAAAAAGTTGCAATGTTTAAAATCTTTTTTTCATCAACACGTCATTCCGTTGTGTTTTTATGAATTTGTAATCAGGTTTAAGTGTTTCTAACCCCAAAAAGACTTAGACACTTGCTTTTACAGTTTTTTCCAATTGCTTACACACAACATTTAACATTTTCACACAGTTAACAAAAGTCTACACACAGTAAGCAAAACCACTGTGCAGATATTAGGCATAAACTCTGCTTCACAGTTTTTTGCGAAATATTACACACAATGCTTTATACACACCTTCCCATCTTGCACACAGATAGCAATTGTGATACACACATTTTCACACACACTAGGATTGTGATACACACATCTCGACACCTTACACAAAGACAGTGTTGGGACTAACGCGTTACTTTGTAAGGCGTTACTGTAACGCCGTTACTTTCGGCGGTAAATAGTAATCTAACGCGTTATTTTTTATATTCAGTAACTCAGTTACCGTTGCTACATGATGCGTTACTGCGTTATTTTACGTTATTTTTTATGTAGTATCGGCTAGAAACTGAGAAGATCTGAATGTGTTTTATTGGAGCACTGCAGAAGAGGCGACGGAGAAGAGGCACCCTCTGTGTGTGTGTGTGGATGGGTGCGTGTCTGTGTTTACTAACAAAATATCATGGCGAAACCAAAGCCGAGTTTCTTAACATGGAGATATTCTCACTACTTTTCTTTTGTCGAGCACAAAGAAAAGAACATTTTAGTTAAATGTAAGTTGTGTCTTGGATCAAAGATCACATCCTAGCAATTCAAATCTGCTGAAACAGCTACAAAAGCAACATGCTTCGACAAAGCCAGTAAAGAGAGACACACTTCACCTCCTAAACAACAGCGGCTGGATTTTAACGAGGCACTGCTAGCCAGGACAACATTGATAGAGCCATTGCAGCGTGTGTGCTAGAAGACATGCAGGCTTTTTCTACAGTGGAGTCACCCGCTTTCAGGCAACTAATTAGCATGATACCGGGCGTTAAATGGCACCTGGACAGTGAGTACATAAAAATGGAAAGGGAGCTAAAGAAAACACTCCAAACTCTGCCTCTGCTCATCATTCAGCACTGAAGGTACACACACTGTCAATTCTCTTATATATTGTTGCTATTTCATTCTAAACTTCTAGAGTGTTTGATTATCACATCACTCTAAATGTATAGACTATAAAGTTCACAAACATAAAGAGGGATGCTAGTGGGCCAGGCCAATCTTTCCTTATCCCTAAACTTCAGACATGATTTTATTTCAGAATTCCTTGAGAGAAAAAAACGCCTGGTTAGGCTTTGTGTATGTAGTGTGTGCCTTTCTTGGTTTACAGCTATGTTGTTATTATGCTGTTTGTTACTTATATATGTTACGTTGCAGCTATTTAAAATAGTTTTGTCAATTTGTTCTGGCCTGAAACAAATTGGTCCTTTGAAACATATCTTTGTCTTTGTGTGTTGTATGTAGACCACATTGCTTAGCAGAGTTCAGTGATGCAAATGCATGTCAAGTTGATCAACAGATTGTATTATTCTCCAGTGCAATAATAGTACTGAAATGAAGGCTAAAAGACCATTAAAGGGGGCCTTAAAAAAATAAAAAATAAAAATAAAAATATAAGTAACTAAATAGTTACTTTTCACAATAATGCATTACTTTTTGGTGTAAGTAACTGAGTTACTTTTGAAATAAAGTAACTAGTAACTGTAACTAGTTACTGGTTTTCAGTAACTAACCCAACACTGCACAAAGATAAGGATTGTGAAGTTACTTCCTGGTCAATCCAAAGGGCTGGCTTGTTAACGACCACACAATTGAACACATTGGATAATCACATCCACCAGGTGTAAAGACACAGGTGATGAATTGAAAATACAGCTTTCAAGTGGGTGCTACAGCTATACAGCTTTTTACATTTGTAATTTTTATCCCCAGATTTTTTTGCAAACCTTTTTATTTGTCTCAGATTTTAATTTGTACTGCATGTCATTGTTGACTACTGTGCTATGTTACTGTACCTGACTGTGGTAAAAATAAATATTTGCAGTTTGCAGCATCATTGTTGAACACTTCTTGAAAAGATTACAGGATATTTTTTACTTTTTCTTTAGGTCCTTACGTATAGGCCCACTTCAAAGTAAACAATGACAATTGCTATGGATTAACCAATATATTTTGTTAAATTTCAGTAATCATTCATCACATATGCTAAAATGGTCGAACAAAATGCCCCAAACATGTGATTTCTTATAGTAAAATCGGGTTTTTTACAAATGTGTTTTGTATTTATCACTGTTGTGGGTAAGTCACTCCAATAGTGTCTTATCATTTGAAGTCTGTGTGAGTGAGATGACAATAAAACTGCATTTTTACAAATGCGTGCTTTATTTTGATGAATGGGCATATGTTTTGACCGAAGTGTGTCATTTTGCAAATAATCTAGGAATTAAGAAAATGTAATGTTGTGTTTGGAAAAGTGTGTAAATCATTTTGAAAAAAGACACACAGTTAGTAAAATTGTGTGTAAGCAAATGGAAAAAACAGTCATTTAAATTTGAACTTTGCAGTACAGATAAGAACGAAATGTTGTTGCATTAGCTCGTGGTAGTGCAGGATAAAAGAGCAATAAGGTGCAGATATAAATAAATAGATTACTGTACAGATAAATATATTGCACTTTTGCATATGCATCCACGTTTATGGATGTATGTTATATTGTCTTTATATTCCAGCGAGTTAATCCATTTTTGGGGGGAATTGAGTGGATTATTTTGATGCGTTCAAGAGTCTTATGGCCTGAGGGAAGAAGCTGTTACAGAACCTGGGGGTTCTGCTACGGAGGCTGCAAAACTTCTTTCCAGAGTCCAGCAGTGAAAACAGTCCTTGGTGGGGGTGGGAGGAGTCTCTATAGATTTTCTGAGCCCTGGTCAGGCAGCGGCTTTATGCATAGAGCATTTCAACAAATTTAAAAAAAAAGTTTTATTTTCATCTTAAATTAAACACTTTTCAATATTGACAGAAATTTAGCAGTCCGCCACATAATTTTTTTTCAATGTATGAATTTGCAGAAGTTCTAAAAAAAAATGCAATGAAAGTGCAGATTTTTTAAGGTGTTTGTTTCCATAATATTGCAATATAAAACCATAGTTGCATGAAATTGTTGTAATTTTCCATCTGTAATCACAATAGTGAAATTTGCTGAAAAGAAAAAGTAATAAATATACAAATGTAAACAGAAAGACTGAGAAAAGTCTCTCACCACCATGGCACATAAACATGTGCAAAATAGGCTTTAATAAGCCACAACAAAGTACACATGCATTACGGCAGGGAAAAGACTAAAAATGATATCTCAGCCTTCAGATGAGGAAAAAACATTTTCACAGTTAAGAATAAATAATGTTGAAGACCATTAAAGAATACAAATAACCTTATTAGATGGCACTTTGTATACCAGTTGTACACTGACTACTCTAAATTATATCCAAGCTTCTTTTCTAGTATTCTCCCTTGTAAAGATGTATTGTAGTAAAACTGTAGTCCCTATTTACACTGCGCACCTAATTATTTTTTCTTCCCTTAAGTGACACAGATCACATTTTTTTTTGCCAGTTTAAACGCTCTTTAGTGCTGCAAATCTGATCTTTTTGCATCAGATTCCGGCCACATCATAACGTATTCCAAATCCGATCAGAATCCGATCTTTTCAAACTGAATGCGACCTATAAGGGAGTTTTTCTTTAGCATTGGGAGAGCAACGTCATTTGTGTGCACGGGGAAAGATGCACCCGCCAGCAGAAGTGGATACTTCATCACAACATCCGGTTTCGGTGAGCAAAGTTGTTTTTTTTTCAACGGCCAAATTTTTAGGTTATCACAGTCAATAGTGTGCAAATAATAGGCTATATGTAATATTTGAATATATATGTTGATTCAAAAGAAATAGCGGTTGTTGAAAGACCAGAAATGACACTGTGGGGTATTTTCTTACATGTGAGTTGAAAAATAAATCTAACGTTGATCTACTTAACAGCCATAATAAGTTTAGAACCCTTCCAAATATATTACACGATATATATCCATGCATACATTATATTACTTTTATTTATTTTCACGTAAAAAAAAACCACTTAGTTTTAACGTGTGATGACTGAATCGATGGTCACGACTTTTATTTTATTTTGTGGTAGTGGTAGCTACTTCCTTGTTCATTTACGGAATCCGGTCAATTTCCTTTGTTTTCACTTTATTGAACAGTGCATGCAAGTGAAGTCGAGGCCACATTGGGGCCTGTGTGCGTTTATACTGAAGTCTGATAAAGATCACATTTGACTTGCAGTGTAGTAAACAATCAGCTGGAGAAAAATCAGATTTAGAAAACAATCTGATTTGGGCCACTTTGGCCAGCAGTGTGAACATAGTCTTAGTAAGCAGTACTCTGACTCGCCACACCGGAAGAAGTGGGGGCGCTCGAGTTTGCAGACGCATGACTCTGCAATGTTTAACCCGCATCTGTCAGATGCAAAAATATTGTTTTGATGCTTAGAATGAAACGAAATGAAATAAAATTGAATGAAATGAATTAATAAATGAGTCTGCCAATATGGAGGAGTCTACACACTAAAAAATGTTGGGTTAAAAAATAACCCAATTTTAACCCAACTGCTGGTTCAGAAAAGACGGACCCCTTATTTGAGTTATTTTAACTCAACATTTTGGGTTCATTTTTTTAACCCAACTTTTGCGTTATTTAACCCAAAAGTTGAGTCATCCTAACTCAATGTTGGTTGATTCACAACCCAACTATTGGGTTTAATTTATTTCACACAAAAGCTGAGTTATGCTCACTACAATGTTGGGTTATTCCCAAACCAACTATTGGGTTGCGCAATTTAGCGCTCCTTGACCCAATAGTTGGTAAAAAATTATACATTTTACTTGTGACGACCGGGGCGCATGGTGATGCGGGGTTTCGTTCTCCCAGGATGCAACGGACTTCGGACACAGCGTGAAGGTAAAATAAATGATTTATTTACCGGACTAAATTATACTGGAACAAAGAAAAAGGGTGCTCATAGCACATAAGGCAAAAACTAAAAGAGCTAGCATGGGAGCTAGAAGGTAAAAACAAAGGAATTTAGCATGGAAGCTAACAGGTACAGAGCCGGAACAAAAGTCGTCAACTGTTGCACGAAAACAAATTTCGAAGCCAGAACGAATGACAGGGAGGACAGACTTAAATAATAATGTCAGTGATGACAAACAGGTGCGTGTCGGGAACAAACGCGGCAGGTGAAAATAATAAGCAGCCATGGCAACAAACTCAGGTGTACAAAACAGGTACTCAAGGAGTCCAAAACTAACCAAAAACACAAGTATCTTGAAAACGTAAATAAAAAATATGATCCGGGCAGCGGATCACAACATTACTGCTGGTTTGTCCTACTCCTTCCCAATTACTGATCAAAATTATTTTTATTATTTGCCAAAAGCAAGAAATGAGTGATATTTTTTAACAAAAATTGCTGTGTATGGTCATAGTAGTCCTATATAGCATGCTCAAATATTTTCATGTACATAAGATGTGTGATTGTAAATAATGTTAATGAGATTAATCCATGAAAAAATTCTCTTCAAGAAAAAAGTACCTTTTTAATTAAAAAAAAAGCATTTTACCCAAAAATGAGTTACTCATTGAAAAACAACCCACAAATGGTTCATCGTTTTGAAAACCCAGATATTGAGTTAAAATACTACCCTTATAACCCAAAAAATGGATTGCTCTTCATAAAAATAACTCCAAAATTTAAACCAACACTCGCAACTCATAAATTAGTTTATCAAAATAACCCAGCATTTTTTAGTGTGTATAGCCAAGATTAAATACTAGTGGACTTTAAGACAAAACAGATGTGATCATATCAAGGACGTTTTTATGGAGGATGGAGATTGTTGCTTCAGATACAAATACAGAAAGGTAAGAAACACTCCAAATATGTTATTTATTTCATCAAAACAAATAGGTATGAGTATGTGATAACGACTTAAACAAATACTTTTTGGTTCCATTTTCATATCATAATCACAACATTTTTATCAAAGTGAAATTCTCCCTTCTTTTTCTTGTTATATTAATGTATTCACAAAAATTAGAACATATGAATTTAAGTTGGAAAAAAACCAAAACAAAACTCTACGCCTCACCTGGTGTAACAATCACCGCACGTCACTGATATGTACATTTACTTGTTCAATATATTCTTTAGTCATAAAGTGTAGTTTTACTGTATGTTTAATGTATTTAATACATCTCTGTGACCAATTCACACACAGCCGTGCATAGTTTGTCGAACAAACACTAACAAAGGCTGCCCTTATTATTATTTGTATTAATATTATCATCATGATTATGCGTTATTGTCTGATTTTCTTGTCCACACGTTGCAGACATTCTTGTGCAAATGTGTGCATGTTTTGAAAGTCTATAGTCAAGGCTGGAATTTTTCCAAGTACAAAAACGAGAGAGGCTAAAAAGCACCCCCTTTTGCCTTCTTTCGTTAAGGTACTTAGAAAAAAAACGAAAAAAAAAAAAAAAACTTGGATTTTTTTCAAAGTACCCAAACGAGAGAGGCTAAAAATACCTTTCGTTCATGCAATGCATAGCTTACCTGCACTTTCACATTGAGTAACTTTTGAGAGCGATCAATCGCAGGGATTTTTGTTGGTAAAACGCGTAAAATATTAGTAATAAAGGAGCGAATGGATCAATCTTTGTCAATGTAAACAAAGATAAGAAGACACGAGGCAACAAAAGGAGAGGATAAACAGTTGTGTTGCGTTTGAGTGATGCTGGGACAAATTCAATTGGCGAAAATGTTAATGATTTGCAAAAATGTGTACCAATATTTTGGTACCGGTACCAAAATGATTTCGATACTTTTCTAAATAAAGGGGACCACACAAATTGCATTATTGGCTTTATTTTAACAAAAACAATCTTAGGGTACATTAAACATATTATTTCTTATTGCAAGTTTGTCCTTAAATAAAATAGTGAACATACAAGACAACTTGTCTTTTAGTAATAAGTAAACAAACAAAGGCTCCTAATTTAGTCTGTTGACATATGCAGTAACATATTGTGTCATTTATCATTCCATTATTTTGTCAACATTATTAAGGACAAGTGGTAGAAAATTAATTATTAATCTACTTGTTCATTTACTGTACATATCTGCTTACTTTCTCTTTTAACATGTTCTATCTACACTTCTGTTCAAATTTAATAATCACTTATTCTTCTGTTGTTTGGATACTTTACATTAGTTTTGGATGATACCACAAATTTGGGTATCAATTCGATACCACGTCATTACATACATTGGTCATATTCAAAGTCCTCATGTGTCCAGGGACATATTTCCTAAGTTTATAAATATAATATACATTTAAAAAAAACGAATGAAGATGTCGTGATGCCAAAAAATATCAACCTAATCATAGTAGTATCGACTGGATACGTTCCTGAACTTGGTATCATTACAGTGAATGTTAGGTGTAGATCCGCCAATAGCGTTTGTTTACATTGTGGCGTCGGTGAGCTACGGTGTGTAGTGAAGCATGTTTAGCTAATCGTCGTCCTGCAGGGATGATACTTTACTTGTGTTTGTCACCATGGAGGCGAGGATTAGTGATGTAGAAGTAGCTAAAATACTGCCAACTGGGGCTGGACTTCAGCCGCTAGCTAGCTAGCCATGTTTTAAAGCACCTCTTCCTGAGGGTGTTTCAGTGTTATAACTTCACCTTTATCGTTAGTTTTTAAGGCAAAATGCGTCAGTTCTCCCTTTTCTGTCTACACACTGTGTCTTCTTATAAGTACTCTGTGATTGTGCACTGCCGAACATGCTCCTCTGCTCGTAAACCAGCAATGACACGACGTGAGGACGACAGGGGCGCGGGGGGTATAGTATAAAGGCGGTATAGTACCAAACATGATTCATTAGTATCGCGTTACTATGCTAATACCGGTATACTGTACAACCCTAGTGGGGAAATAGGGGGGACTGGACAAAACTGTGGTGATTGGCTGAAGTTGCGTGAATTGGGGTAGGTTTGTGACGCAGAATGTTTGCGAAAACAGAAGCGACGTTTTCGCCATGAACCGAATCGATCAAAAACCGAGGCACGCTGCACTAGTTACAGACACTGTGGTTAAAGCATATATTTGACATCATTAGATTTAACTGTCAGCTAGACAAAAACACTGAAAAGGTGCAACGTGCTCGCGGGGAGTGCGCTATCACGGTGTGAGATGTTACATAATGAGCGGCGAGGAGGCTATTAATTACACTACCTGGTGATAGTTGAGGGTATTAGCCTGTGCGGCTAATGCAGCTGCTGTTTGACCGCCACTGAGCTCTCTAATGTGTCTGTGGGGAAAGGAGAGCTTCTAATTAATCCTGAGCTGACGGCCAAGCCAGGACATCCCTGGGGAGGCATCAGTGAGGGTGGGGGCACCAGCACACTTATCCACAGATTACACTCAACACCCTCACTAGGGACGATGCAATGTGACGCCGGGCTAAAAGACCTAGCAATTACTCTACAGGAGACAATGAGCGCATGTTGTTCTGAGGAAAATGATCAAGTAATCTTAAACTAAAAAAAAATTCACTGTGATGAAAACGCCATTCTGGGGTGAGGTACTAATATTAAGAAAATGGGAGAATATTCATGTCCTGTCTGACTCGCTGAAAAGTGTGCGAGGCTGAAAAGGTTGCCTGAATCTCATGCATGTTTGTCAATATAATTTCCTGGGCTATTGGACCCGGAGGAGGCCGCTGCTCCCTTAAGGTTTGCGACTCAAATGCCAACATCTGTCTGCCTATGGCGGGAGAATGAGACGGACCGACGACGCCTCCACGGCGGCTATTCTCCGCTTGACAGAAGCCACAAGGTGCAACTTTGGAGATGAAAATAGCGTCTCCAGTATGCAAATACCGCCGGCGTGTGCAGCCCTTTAACATTAATCAGGGGAAAGTTGTGCTGCTTCAATAGCTGATGTCGTTTTCTGGGCAGCCATATTTGAATACGGGATCAAAACATCTTGTAAGTGGAATGTCACGAGGTAGAACGCAAACCTTCCCCCAAAAAACAACACTAACTAAAGTGAAAAATGAGTTACGAAGTCTTTGTGCATACATTTGTTACCTTGCCATTTTACTTCTCTATCATTGGTTTTTAAACTGTGTTGACTCAAATAGGTTATCTTTCTTCTCCCGTCCCTTTCGAACATTTCATGGTAATTGGTTAAGACCTGTTTTTGTGTAATCCTGCATGAAAACTAAGCAGGAAGTCACACACAAGCAGATAAATACGCAAGTGTTTTCCATAGATTCATTCATTGGTGGTGGGCCGCCACAATTACATTTGAACCGCCAAGACTTCCTTTTTTTAGATTTGCCGTTAGACTGAGACTGTTTAGCTTGTCCTTTCAACTTAGTTTAAGTTTCATTCACAAAAAAAGTATTGTAAAAAAGGTGTAAAATTATATTGTTTTTTCACTTGCAAATGTGTGCTACTTTTTACAGGAAACCCTATTACATTGTAGGCTTGTTTACATATTTACATGATGATGTGTTCAGTTCAGTTCAGTTCAGTAATAGTTTATTTCAAACATGCATACAATACAATACACATTTCCAGTTGTTTCATTACAGCACGTCCGAAAAGGAGTAGGAAGAAGCAGAGCTTATTTTTTCCTAACTCCTTTTCATACCATAGCAATTTTATCTAATTTCCTTGTTTTCTTTAACAGAACAGTGAACAGATAAATAATAAATAAATACCAAAGTAAGCAAACAAATATTAAATACATAAATAATCTTTGTCTCAGTAAAAAAAAAAGAGGAGAAAAAAAGGGTTCAAGATGTTCATCATAATTATTGTTCTGTATACTTTGTGAACACTTGTAGTTTGAACAGTCTCTTAAACTCAATCATATTGGTGCTTTGTTTGTGTAGCAACCACTTTTCTCTCTGGCACTCATCGAAAGCGGACACTCCCTTTCCCTCAGCCTTCTTTGTTTTGTCTTTTCTTAATGTTTTTAGAGCCTCTTTTTGCACTGCTCTCCAAAATCTAAACAATGGAATTGATCAACTGTCCTCTCAACAAAATTGACAAGATTTCGGGATCGGGGGAACCTGCCTGTCTTGACGGAACGGTTATTGCTGGACAATCGATGGGACTCTTGGGAGAAGCGGAGTGCCACGTGCCTGGCGACCCTTTCAGTTGAGAACATTGAAGATATCAACCTATTCGGAATCATCTGCTGATTGGAGTAAGCATTACCCTGGTGTGTCGACAAGTTGGAAGATGCTGGCAGCCGTTGAAAGTATCTCAAAGTTGCCACAAATAATTGGAAATGCGGGCAGAGCTCCGTTTGCGATTTTGGACTAAATTGCAAACTTGACGAAATCTTGGAGACACCGTCTGCTCTGCATGGTAAAGTATCATGAATTTGAGGACCAGAAGTAGACATTTAGAGTGCAAAGTTAAAACAAACATTCTAATCTGGATTGTTTTCCCTAGCTGCAAGTAATGTGACCTTGCTTTGAGGCTCCCGGAGGACAGTGCAGCGAAGACACAACAAACTCCTTCCCTGTTTTTCATGGACACACACCTGTTGCTGTTGACTTTTGTTGGACTGAATGGCAACGTTAACGCATTTAGGAGAGCACCAAGGTCGCGGAACAGAGACGCGCTGTGGGCTTACACACACATACGTATGCATCCACGAAAAATACACACCAAACACACAAACACCACCACCTATTCCACGCTTTCGACGCTTCACCCCACGTGGTATGATGGACGAAGCAGCGACCGTAGTGGCTGGCAGCTTCGGGCCGGATGCCCGCCCCCTCCCTTCCAGTTGCAAGTCTTGTGGTTTCTCCGTCAACATGTGTAAATGCGCTTCGGCTATCAAATTTTTTTTATTAGTTTTTTCTATCAGCCCCAGTCAAGCAAAATGCCTTTTTACTGAAACAGCAAATAAGTCCCACATTTGTTTACAAAAAGTGTGGGGAAAGTTTACAGGCCACAGGTAGGACAAAAGGAGTGTGTGATTTGCTCAACCAAACCCATACAACACAGTATGTGTAGTCTTGCATCACTTGAGCATTTTTCTATTTTATTTTATCTGAGCTATTTTTTATTGTTGATTCATCAGTATGACATCATAATTCCTCCTATTGGCCTGACATTTATATGTTCGATTTTATCATGTACTACTTAAAACAGCTTGTAGAGGTTAATTTGCTCAAAATATGTTTTCATTATGGCTAACTGTGGAGTCATTCTAAATATTTTAAGTGATTGATTTGATTATAACAAATTCCCTAAATATCTTCTTTCTCCTGCGATGAGGTGGCGACTTGTGCAGGATGTACCCCGCCTTCCGCCCGTATGCAGCTGAGATAAGCTCCAGCACCCCCCGCCACCCCGAAAGGGACAAGCGGTAGAAAATGGATGGATGGATTAAATCTTCTTTCTCATGACACAGGACGCAGATGAAATGACGCATCAGTTGTCTAGAAAAACTTTTAAATCAATGCTAGTGTGTTTTGTGTAATCCTGCTACTGGCAAATGTGTGCTTGGTGGAGGTAACAAGAGACAATCTGAATAAAATACAAAAAACAAAAACTGAGGATCGCACTCCTCCAAGCTGTCCACAAGGCGTCTTTGGGTGTGTGCTGAGCGTGCCAAGGTGCCAAGGGCCCACTCCACGTGGAGACCACCCCACGCAGCGCTCCCCGCCTATGCTTTCACTACGTTGTCATTCTGAATTACGGACGACGGCCGACTGGCGAGGATGAGCGACACATTCCTGTGCGCGGAGCAGCTTTGCAGCCAGGCTCTCCAGCGTGTCCTGGCAAGCCTCGCCTGCAGGCCTGCCAGACTGGGGGAGGCGGCCAAGTGTCTGGCCAAGGGGCTTCACTAATGCTGAATAAATGGAGAGGCTACAAAACAATATGTTTCAATGAAAGACGCTACCTGCATGTCAGATGTAATTGTACACATCAAGAGCCGCACTCGACATGAACACAAATGCATTTTAATATTTGCACCTTAGCAGTTTTCAATGGCGAGTCAAGTGATGTAATGAAATCAAACATATGCTCCCTCGCCAGGATTACGAGGCTCTCCAACTAATGTGTCAAGGGCGACGGGGGAGACGCGGCAATAAAAATGCAGTTTTAGCCGTAAATTAGTTTGCCGAGCAACAGATTTCGCCGTCATTTGCATTTTGCATGCGAGCAGCCAAAAATACTTGGCGCACCACCACTAACGGCGGCCTCAGAGGGCTTAATGGCACCGGCAGATGAGACGAAACAAAAATGGAAGACAATGCGAGAGGAGCGGGGAGGTGCCAGAATAGGAATAAAATAAAAGAAAGGTCGCATGTGAAGAGGAAACAAGAGGAAAAGAGCTTGTGGTGCAGCGACGGGGGCAACGGCCACAAATCTTGCGGGACGCGATGCTGGGATCAACATCAAGCAGCCAGCATGGATCACAGCCATGACTCACTTTGTTGCCGTGGATGTCAATGACTTATTCATAGACAATCATGAGCTCTGACTCGGAGGGCGGCCAACACGCTCATTTTCTGTGTGCTTCTACCCAACACACACCAATTTGTCCAGCAAAGTCGGAGACGACGCACAGGGACCACCTATCAGATGTGTGTTTGTTTTTTAAACATAACATGTTTTTTAACTCCAGTCCTGCAGGTGGCGATAATGTGCAAAGTAGTTGCACAGTCAAATAGCACAAAATAAAGATGTCACTAGGTTCTACACGGAAAAATGACAACCATATATATATTTTTTTTGGTCCTGTCCAGCTACTCAGGCAAATCATATAGTTGATGTAGATGCCCATATCGGCTGTACAAATTTACTTTACAAAAGATAAGTGTGGGATACTTCTCTTGTTGCCATATTTGTATTTCACTTTATTAAATGTATTTATATTATCATTTGGTACAGCCGGGCCGGAGCAGGAGGGGATAGAAAGAGAAAAAAAGGAAGACAGAGGGGGAAATTGTGGGGACTAGAGGGGGATAAGACAGAGAGACCACCAGGCGCTCACCATTGAGCCCCACCTCCACAACTGGCTCTAGAGCGGGGCCCCTGTGACGCCCGTCCGGGCGAGGGCAACCTTGGTCCTCGATTTTGTGTATTCATAGAAGTCTTAGAGCTGCTCTTTGTCTGGTCCCTCACCTACGACCTGTTTGTCATGGGAGACCCTACCAGGGGCATAGAACATACTTGCCAACCCTCCCGGATTTTCCGGGAGACTCCCTAAATTCAGCGCCTCTCCTGAAAACCTCCCGGGACAAATTTTCTCCCGAAAATCTCCCGAAATTCAGCCGGAGCTGGAGGCCACGCCCCCTCCAGGTCCATGCGGACCTGAGTGACGTGTTGACAGCTTGTTCACACGTCCGCTTTCCCACAATTTAAACAGCTAATGATCGAGGGCGAGTTCTTGGTTTCTTATGTGGGTTTATTGTTAGGCAGTTTCATTAACGTCCTCCAGGCGCGGTAACAACACACAACAACAGCAGTCAAGTCTTCGTCTACCGTAAAGCAGTTCGTCTGCCGTAAACAGCAATGTTGTGGCACTTTTAAACAGGACAATACTGCCATCTACTGTACATGCATATGTGACCCACCCATAATGTGTCACATTTTTGTGTTGATTTATTTATTTTATTTTGTGGTTTGAATTCGTTTTTGGAGCTGTCATTACACATTTATCAGTATTCACATTGGTCAGTAGGGGGTAGTAGGGCGTTTCTTCCCAATTGAATGCTATCACCTGCAGACCGGAAGTGTCTTGTCATTCTGATGAGCGCGACCAGTCTGTGAACAATTGAAACGTCCTGTGTGCTTTTTCCTCCTCTATAACAGGTTAGTTTTGGTGAATCAACTCACTGAATAATATCCATGTGATCTTTATAAGTTTAAGTACACATTCTGATGGTGGAGCCTAACTCTAAAGTGTTTGTGAGTTGTAGTTTGTATTTGTGAATGAATCCAGTGCAAAGCTGCAGTAATCAATACAAAATGGCGACGTAAGTACGCAATGTTTATATAGGAACTTCTGATCCTAATTCAGACTCCCAAATTAGAGCTCCCGTTTTCTTATTGATTTAATAATGTATATTTGTATAATGTGTGTGTTCTGAAATAGTGACAGAGAATAGAACAAGGATGGACAATTCAACCCTTAACTCAACAATGAGTAGATGAGTGTTATGTGTGTGTATGTGTAAATAAATGAACACTGAAATTCAAGTATTTCTTTTATTTATTTATATATATATATAAATAAATAATAATTTATTATATATATATATATATATATATATATATATATATATAATAAAATATATATATATATAGCTAGAATTCACTGAAAGTCAAGTATTTTTTATATATATATATCCCGACCCACCCCCGACCACGCCCCCCACCTCCCGAAATCGGAGGTCTCAAGGTTGGCAAGTATGGCATAGAAGCCCCGGACCACATAGCTCCCAGGATCATTGGGATACGCAAACCCCTCCACCAGAGTAAGGTAGCAGCTCAGGGATTTTTGCTTTTTAGAAAAGCAAAAATGTACATGAACAAAATAACAGCAACTTTTTTTAATTTTTTACTTTTTTTAAACAAGGTCAGCCAGTGATCATTCACACATTTCTTCCAAACATTAATTCCTTAAGCGATAAAGGCAGTTTATCTGATCTTTTCTAGGATCAGATTGTTTTATCAGACAAACATGACGCCAAAAAGCAAATCCAAGTTTGACAACTGCAGTTTGCATTTGTGTGAGCATGATCTCTCATATCTGGAGGCTAATTTGCTAATTGGGAAATAGAAACAAATGAATAAAGGGCAGCAGGGGTTGAGCTGCATCGACTGCTGTTGCTAGAAAATAATTATCTCACCGTGTACCTTTGATATTCCCTGACAGATTCACTCGGGTCACATCCAAAACAAATTAACGAGTATGTTGCGAGCATGCGCTCCAAACGCTCACATTAATGGAAGAATTCTTCTTGACAGAAGAGGATTCCATTTTAATCGCAATATATTTGGTTAGCCTCAATTTAGTAGGATTCTGTACATTGAATGTGCAATTTGGTTAGTGAATAACTACTGTGACTGTTAAAGTTAAAGTTCCGATGATTGTCACACACACACACTAGGTGTGGTGAAATGTGTCCTCTGCATTTGACCCATCCCCTTTGTTCACCCCCTGGGAGGTGAGGGGAGCAGTGAGCAGCAGTGTGCACTGTGCTCGGGAATAATTTGGTGATTTAACCCCCAAATCCAACCCTTGATGCTGAGTGACAAGCAGGGAGGCAATGGGTCCCATTTTTTTTAGTCTTTGGTATGACTCGGCCTGGGTATGAACTCACAACCTCCCAGTCTCAGGGCGAACACTCTGAATCACAAGGCCACTGAGCTGGTCAGGTCACTGAGCTGGTAACTGACTGTTTAGAATATATTCATGTTGTAGAATGGATATTATTAAACTAAAAATGCCAGTGCCTAAAAACTGACAAATTAAGTTTTGTGTTGTTAACAATTCTTTGTACAGCAAAAAGATACAAATGTGTCATTCTCCAGAATTGGTGTCCTTTGCTTCTTGTAACTCTTTCAAAGTAAACTTACGTTTATGTCTTGTTGATAAATATAAATCTAGAAATAAACATATTGAACAACTCACAGTGAGTATTAGCTCATCTCAGATTCCTTTATTTTATATTTGTAGAATGTTTCTAAGCCGAAGATAACTTTTGAGTAATAGGACTAAAAGTAACAGGAGTGAGGTTTTAAGCATTGAATGATCAAATACATTAAATATAGCTAAAAGGGCAAATGCTAACAGCATGTTGACACTAACTAAGCACATTATGGTGATGCAATAAAAAGTTGTTTTAAAAAAAATTCACAAAAATTATTTTTAAAACATGATTTAAGTAACAGGACTGGGAAGACATTTTGTTGTGTGGGAGACAGGCAAATATTGCTATTTTTCCAGCGTCAAAATCCGGTGTTATATTATATTTAGTGTTTGGCATGGCCGGACCGGAGCAGAAGTGGACACTAAATATATAATATATATATATATATATATATATATATATATATATATATATATATATATATATATATATATATATATATATATATATATATATATATTACATACATACACACACACACACGTATATACAAACTATATATATATATATATATATATATATATATATATATACATACATGTATATACAAACTATATATATATATATATATATATATATATATATACTGTATATATATATATACATACACACACACATGTATGGATATATGGATATATGTATATGTATATATATATATATATATACATACATATATGTATATGTATATACATACATATACATAACCATATATATGTAAATATATACATCTGTATATATTTATATATACATATACATATGTATATGTATATGTATATATGTATATATATATATATATATATATATACATATATATATATATATACTGTATGTATATATATATAAACATATATACATACACACATATATACATATATACATATATACAGTATATATCTATATATATCTACATATATGCATAAATATAACATATAAATATAAATATACAAATAGATAGCCCAGCCCCCAGCCAAATTATTTTAACCCAAAGTGGCCCCAGAGTCAAAAAGTTTGGGTACCCCTGGTTTGGGTAATCGTTGAAATTGTATTCAATGAATGTGATATCAGATTATTGTGCACTTTGGTTAAAACATCACTTTCCGGAACCCTATCACTGAATTTGAAGAATCCTTTTATTTCAAGGTTTAAATAATGCATAACATACTGTAATACTCTACCTGTATATCAAAACACGTGCCTTATTTTCTTTAGGGAGAGCCAAGGAGAGGGTATTTTGTTCTACAAAAAGTAAATTCTATGAATAAATTGCTGAATAAAGTGTTCAAAGAGATACTTCCCATTATACATTTTATTTCCTCAGGATTCAAATGGCACGAATTGTGTGGATTGGTCCATAAATATAAAATTACTCTATGAAAAAATAGCAAATTGAACAAATTATGATCACAAATATTATCAAAATATACAAAAATAAATATGATGCATAAGAAAATAGATAGAAAATACCAAAGAACATGCAATACAGCATCAAGCTTTACAAGTGAAATAGTAACTGTGCCAAAGGTTGCCTTGGAAGTACTACAAGGATGGATAACTATCATTTACATTTCAACCAATACTAGTACAAAGCCGGTACTTTAAAAATGATTCCAGTGCCTAAACTGAAAAATAAAGTTGTTTTATGTTGAAATTTGAAAAATACATCATGTATTCAAAATAAAAATAGGTGCACACATTTTTTTCAGGGTGAATAAAAGTATTAATATTAATTAGTAATACAATTATTTTATATTATTTTGAATACATGATTTATTTCCATTTTTCACTTTCTTGTATTTTGATATTTGAGCTCCTGTTTCTTTGGATTCAAATCTTTTTCCCCTAGATTCAGACTTCAGATATATTTTGCGTTAGGCGCATGTCATCAACTGAGAGGGGTATGGAATCATGACTGGCAGCTTACAGTAGTAAAGATTATAAATAAATAAATAATGATAAATGGGTTGTACTTGTATAGCGCTTTTCTACCTTCAAGGTACTCAAAGCGCTTTGACACTACTTCCACATTTACCCATTCACACACACATTCACACACTGATGGAGGGAGCTGCCATGCAAGGCGCTAACCAGCACCCATCAGGAGCAAGGGTGAAGTGTCTTGCTCAGGACACAACGGACATGACGAGGTTGGTACTAGGTGGGGATTGAACCAGGGATCCTTGGGTTGCGCACGGCCACTCTTCCACTGCGCCACGCCGGGCATCATCATAATTATATTCAACCTGAAAAAAATATATGCACTTGTTTTTAATGTTTAATAACAGGTGCATTTTTCAAAATTCAACATCAAAACTTGATTTCTTTCCGTTTCAAAGTTTATTTTTCAAGTGCAAAACTTCTGGCCCTAATTTGGCGCTGTAGTTTCAGTTATTTGCACTTTTACTAAACTGTTTAAGGTCCTGAGATGACCTCGGTACAGACGGACCTCCTGAAAGTAAGACTTTGGTGTTTTTTTAAATCCTGCAAGGACAGATGGAAATAATGAAGTTTGGTAAAATTGAAAATCGAGCATGCAAGCGTATGTACTGAGGGCCGGTGGCTTCAACCAACTCTGGTTATAAACATCCTGACTCCAGTTAATTGTTCCTTCCAGCATCAACTGTCCCCCTCCTTCTTCTACCACCAGTCTTCATACTCCAAATCCTCACTTTTGCTAGCGTTTATTTGATTTTAGAATGCATAAAAAAGTGTGCTTGTTTCAAATAGGGAGTGTGAATGATTGGCAAAATTAGAGAAAAGAGTGCAGATCCCCATTGAAGGTGTAGTATTATGATTTTTTTTCAACATTTAAAACACTTGCATGTGGTCTACATAGTATGTTATGGTGGTTCTTTGGCTAAAACTACATAGATTGTGTTTTACAGACCATCTTCAAGCCACTTTCTGACCGTCTCGTCAGGATACGCCGTTTTGTGGGCGCTCTTATTTACGTGCCTTCACTGTGTCTTCTTCCCGTCAGCCATGTTGAAGTTTTTAGCACTTCTACTTAGAGATATGAATTCAAAAAATACAAGTTCAGTACGAACTTAAGTTAAAAAATATATTATTTAATAACTTATAAACATGCTCTTACCTTAGCTAAAACTAGTTATTACTCCAATCTCATCCGCCTCAATTAGCACAATCCTAAATATTTGTTTAAAACAGTAGCATCGCTATCCCAAGAAGGGACTTCTCCCAGTAGCTCCACCCACTTGGCTGATGACTTTATGAAATTCTTTTATAAGAAAATTAAACTCATTCGTCGCAGCTCCAACTGGGTTCTATAAACCCAGATAGGAATGTACACACGTCGGTTAATGCCTTCCAAAATAATCTCTCTCATTTTGAAGAAAATAACATTGGAGAAATTCTTGCAACTCGTAAATGGGACAAAACAAACATGTATACTTGACCCACTTCCTGGGGAACTTATCAGGGAGCTGTTTGTAATATTAGTACTATCAGCGCTAAATATTATTAACTTATCACTTTCCTCTGATACTGTACCCTTAGCATTCAAAAAAGCGGATATTCATCCTCTACTCAAAAGACCTAACCGCGATTCTGACCTTCTGCTAAATTACCGGCCAGTGTCCCACCTTCCGTTTATCTCTAAAATGCTCGAAGCAGCTAAACGAACACTTGGTGTCTAACAATCTCTGTAAACCTTTTCAATCCGGTTTCAGGGCAAATCACTTTACTTAGACTGCCCTTGCAAAAGGGACTAACGATCTATTGCTAACTATGGATGCTGATGTGTCATCCGTGTTGTTGCTACGAGATCTCAGCACTGCTTTCGATACCGTCGATCATAACATTCTATTAGAACGTAACAAAACACGTATTGGTATGTCAGACTTTGCCTTTTCTTGGTTTAACTCCTATCTTACTGAAAGGATGCACTGTGTATCCCATAAAAGCGTTACCTCGGAGTATGTTAAGGTAACGTGTGGAGTTCCACAGGGTTTGGTTCTTGGCCCTGTACTCTTCAGTATCAACATGCTGCCACTAGGCAACATCAGATGCAAATACGGCCTTAGCAATCACTGTAATGCTGATGACACCCAACTCTACATGCCCCTAAAACTGACCAACACGGCAGATTGTAGTCATCTGGAGGTGTGTTTAAAATGAAATTAAACAATGGATGTCCAGCAACTTTTTGCATCTTTATGCCAAGAAAACAGAAATGCTATACACTTATTTAAAGATACCACCTTAAAATTTGACAACAAGACGATTATACAAAGCGCCTCAGTGAAAAATCTGCATTATTTTCAACCCAACTCTCTTGTTTCAACTGCACATTAAGAGTGTTACCAAAACAGCCTCCTTTCAGCTCCATTACATCGCTAAAAGTCGTCCCATTTTGTCCACGAGCGACAATGAGATCATTATTCTTGCGTTCGTTACGTCTCGTTTTGATTACTGTAACGTATTATTTTCCAGTCTCCCTATGTCTAGCATTAAAAGATTACAACTGGTACAAAATGTGCGGCTGCTCGACTTTTGACAAGAACAAGAAAGTTTGATCATATTACGCCTATACTGGCTCACCTGCACTGGCTACTACCATCCTAGTCACGTCCGTTGTGTCCTTGAGCAAGACACTTCATCCTTGCTCCTGATAGGTTGTGGTTAGCGCCTTGCATGGCAGCTCCCGCCATCAGTGTGTGAATGTGTGTGTGAATGGGTGAATGTGGAAATAGTGTCAAAGCACTTTGAGTTCCTTAAAAATGTAGAAAAGCGCTATACAAGTACAACCCATTCACCATTTCTGTGCACTTAAGATGCGACTTTAAGGTTTTACTACTTATGCAAAAAATACTAAACGGTCTAGCTCCATCCCATCTTGCTGATTGTATTGTACCATTTGTCTCAACCAGAAATCTGATTTCTAAGAACTCCGGCCTATTAGTAAATCCCAGAGCCCAAAAAAAGCCTTTGGGCTCTGGAGCATTACCTATTCGGGCTACAGTACTCTGGAATACCCTACCGGCAACAGTAAGAGATGCTACCTCAGTAGAAGCATTGAAGTCCCCTCTGAAAACTCACATATATACTCTAGCCTTTATATAGACCACTTTTAGAATAGTTGACCTGCCGCTTCTCTTTTCTGCTCTGCCTCCCCTCTCCTGTGTGGAGAGGTTATAAGGTGGCTACGGATCGGTTCCCACGAACGGTCCCGTGGTGGACCACTCCTATGAATCAGTTGGTGACGTCTCTGCGCTGCCAACTTGTTTACATGCAAGAGGATACATTGCACCGGTCACCCAGGGGGTTGAGTTTTTTCTTGGCTGGATGTGGGTTCAGATCCAATGATGTTGTTGAGGTTTGTGAAGCCCTTTGAGGCACTTGTGATTAAGGCTAAATAAATCAATTTAGATTTTTGATTGATTGAACTATACGCTACTTTGTATTAGAAATAGCAACAGCAGAGGTTGCATGTGCATGTACGAGCCAGTCTGCCCCACAACAAGAGGACAGAGAAAAAGAACTTATTGATTATAACGTCGGACTACAATGGCGGACTTGCACCAACCTATTCGGGCAAAATTTTACCATATATGGAGATATCCGCTGACTTAAATGGGAAAAATGTCTCAAATGGGCAAATTCCAAATGGTTCGTTTGGAGGAAGTATAAAGGAAGGCAACATTGTTTTATAAATACCTCTGCAATGCCTCCATGGTTTGATTTCAAATTTGTGGGACTTGTGCAGATCACAAATACGTCAAAACAGGCACCAATAGATAAGAAAAGTTGTTCTTGGTTTTTGGGACCTATTATTCCCCTTTAAAGCAAACGTCCCATTGAGAGGGTGAAATAGCAGACAAGAGGGGCGTATGGCAGTCATTATCTTGTTTATTAAAAGCAACTTTTCTTCTCTCCCTAACCCCCCGCCCCCGGTGCAACCAACCGCACATATTTCCAACGGCCAAGCTGGGCGGCGTGCGCCCACATGTGCTGCTGAGGAGGGGTGTGGTGGGGGTCAGCCAAGTTGAATGCAGGAAGGGTGTCATGTGAGTCAACCCAAAATCATCACTTCTGTAGCGCAAGCGTGCATGCATAACATCGAAAGTTACATTTTGTCAAGGTCCAACCAAAACATGTACAGTATTTCCACATTTGCAGTTTTTTTCCCAAAGGACTAACACAATATATTTGTTTCTTTAAAATTAACAATAAATGGACAACACCAACAAAGTAGAGTACTGCACTGAGGACAACAAGGACATAAGCAGGCTGTGATAACTGAGTTAAGATTCAGTCACTTAGTCCTGTTTCCCTAAAACATTCTCAGTTTAGTGAGTCTACCTCACTATGCAAAAGCGCTTTGAGTCACTAGAGAAAGGCGCTATGTAAATATAGTTCACTTCACTTCACATTATTCCACAAATCACTTGATCCACAACTTGATCATCTGCAGGCCATTGGAAGGTCAAAAGTAAGTTCCCTTATTTAATTTTTTTGTATGTTTGATGAGATATCAACAATGACAGGGCATGGATTCCAAACTCTCAGCACAGTCCTGTTACTTACACCATTTTTCCAATGCTATTTGTTTATTTCTTAACGATTGTTTTCGTTTGTTGAATCACTGTAATGTGCTTAGTGTCAACATACTAATAGCATGAACACCATGTGGCAATATTTCATGTGTAGTGGTTAGGGATGTCCGATAATGTCGGACTGCCGATATTATCAGCCGATAAATGCTTTAAAATGTGATATTGGAAATTATCGGTAGCGGTTTCAAAATTATCGGTATAGGTTTTAAAAAGTAAAATGTATGACTTTTTAAAATGCCGCTGTGTACACGGACGTAGGGGGAGGTACAGAGCGCCAATCAACCTTAAAGACACTTCCTTTGCGTGCCGGCCCAGTCACATAATATCTACGGCTTTTCACACACACGAGCGAATGCAAACCATACTTGGTCAACAGCCATACAGGTCACACTGAGGGTGGCCGTATAAACAACTTTAACACTGTTACAAATATGTGCCACACTGTGAACCCACACCAAACAAGAATGACAAACACATTTCGGGAGAACATCCGCACCGTAACACAACATAAACACAACAGAACAAATACCCAGAACCCCTTGCAGCACTAACTCTTCCGGGACGCTACAACATACACCCCCGCTACTCCCTGCCCCCACCCTACCTCAACCCCACCCCGCCCACCTCAACCTCCTCATGCTCTCTCAGGGAGAGCATGTCCCAAATTCCAAGCTGCTGTTTTGAGGCATGTTAAAAAAAATAATGCACTTTGTGACTTCAATAATGAAGTGAAGTGAATTATATTTATATAGCGCTTTTCTCTAGTGACTCAAAGCGCTTTTATATAGTGAAACCCAATATCTAAGTTACATTTAAACCAGTGTAGATGGCACTGGGAGCAGGTGGGTAAAATGTCTTGCCCAAGGACACAACGGCAGTGACTAGGATGGCGGAAGCAGGGATCGAACCTGAAACCCTCAAGTTGCTGGCACGGCCGCTCTACCAACCGAGCTATACCGCCCGGTATAGCTATAGTAAATATGGCAGTGCCATGTTGGCATGTTTTTCCATAACTTGAGTTGATTTATTTTGGAAAACCTTGTTACATTGTTTAATGCATCCAGCAGGGGGCATCACAACAAAATTAGGCATAATAATGTGTTAATTCCACAACTGTATATATCGGTATCGGTTGATATCGGTATCTGTAATTAAGAGTTGGACAATATCGGAATATCGGATATCGGCAAAAAAGACAGCTAACTGTTAAAGGGGAACATTATCACAATTTCAGAAGGGTTAAAACCATTAAAAATCAGTTCCCAGTGGCTTATTTTATTTTTCGAAGTTTTTTTCAAAATTTTGCCCATAACGCAATATCCCTAAAAAAAGCTTCAAAGTGCCTGATTTTAACCATCGTCATATACACCCGTCCATTTTCCTGTGACGTCACATAGTGATGCCAACACAAACAAACATGGCGCATAGAACAGCAAGCTATAGCGACATTAGCTCGGATTCAGACTCGGATTTCAGCGGCTTAAGCGATTCAACAGATTACGCATGTATTGAAACGGATGGTTGTAGTGTGGAGGGAGGTAGCGAAAACGAAATTGAAGAAGAAACTGAAGCTATTGAGCCATATCGGTTTGAACCGTATGCAAGCGAAACCGACGAAAACGACACGACAGCCAGCGACACGGGAGAAAGCGAGGACGAATTTGGCGATCGCCTTCTATCCAACGATTGGTATGTGTTTGTTTGGCATTAAAGGAAACTAACAACTATGAACTAGGTTTACAGCATATGAAATACATTTGGCAACAACATGCACTTTGAGAGTGCAGACAGCCCAATTTTCATCAATTAATATATTCTGTAGACATACCCTCATCCGCGCTCTTTTCCTGAAAGCTGATCTGTCCAGTTTTGGAGTTGATGTCAGCAGGCCAGGGAAGCTAGGGTCGATATTCTTCTCTTGATCAGCTTCGGTGGCATAAGGGACGGTGTGAGCCAAGACATCCAGGAGGTTTAGCTCGCTCGTCTGTGGGAACACACTGCCGCCATTGCTTGCCGTGCTACCGAGGTCCTTTGTCCCTGAATTGCTCACACACTCCGGCAGATTCAATGGGGGTCTGGCGGCAGATTTCTTTGACTTTATCGTTGGAAATGCATCTGCTTTGAGTGTCGCAGGATATCCACACATTCTTGCCATCTCTGTCGTAGCATAGCTTTCGTCGGTAAAGTGTGCGGAACAAACGTCCAATTCCTTGCCACTTTCGCATCTTTGGGCCACTGGTGCAACTTGAATCCGTCCCTGTTCATGTTGTTACACCCTCCGACAACACACCGACGAGGCATGATGTCTCCAAGGTACGGAAAACAGTCGAAAAAACGGAAAAAAACAGAGCTGATTTGACTCTCTGTGTTTGAGAAAATGGCGGATTGCTTCCCGATGTGACGTCACGTTGTGACGTCATCGCTCCGAGAGCGAATAATAGAAAGGCGTTTAATTCGCCAAAATTCACCCATTTAGAGTTCGGAAATCGGTTAAAAAAATATATGGTCTTTTTTCTGCAACATCAAGGTATATATTGACGCTTACATAGGTCTGGTGATAATGTTCCCCTTTAAGCTTTACGTTACTAGCTTCCCCACCGCTAGCTGGCATAGCAAATGTCACAGAGAACCCAGTAAGATCCGACCAAAACATCTGGTCTTACTCGCTAATATTAGCTTATAGCTAAAGATCAACATAACTTTGTTTTTCCGACCATTGGGAAGGAAGAAAGTGAAGGTTAAAGACAGTGCTAAGAAGAAGAAGTGGATAATATTTATTGAATTGAAGAAAGGCAAACATGACTGAGCGTGTAGCTAACTTGGCGAAGAAGTCGGAGCATATCACTCATTGTCTGCACCATACTGAATTAGACTAACAGGGGACATTTATCCATGAAAATATGAATAAACTGCTGATGGTGTCTTTGAATGAGATACTGTAGAAGTCCGCTTTGCAGGGTAAATGCTGAACATTATTATTACATTACTTAATAAATCACTGTAGTTGTTAATACTACATTCTATTCTATTGTTTTTCATACAATATTTCTGCTCTGAAAGTTTGTTTTACTTTTTAAAAGGCATGTTACATGTTAAAATTGTGATGTTTCGATACTTTTCGGTACTTTTCGTTACTTTTCTAAATAAAGAGGACCACAAAAAATTGCATTATTGGCTTTATTTAAAAAAAAAATCTTAGGGTACATTAAACATATGTTTTTTATTGCAAGTTTGTCCTTAAATAAAATAGTGAACATACAAGACAACTTGTCTTTTATTAGTAAGTAAACAAACAAAAGCTCCTAATTTAGTCTGCTGACATATGCAGTAACATATTGTGTCAGTTATCATTCTATTATTTTGTCAAAATTATTAAGTACCAGTGGTAGAAAATGAATTATTAATATACTTGTTCATTTACTGTTAAAGGGGAACATTATCACCAGACCTATGTAAGCGTCAATATATACCTTGATGTTGGAGAAAAAAGACCATATATTTTTTGAATCGATTTCCGAACTCTAAATGGGTGAATTTTGGCGAATTAAACGCCTTTCTAATATTCGCTCTCAGAGCGATGACGTCACAACGTGACGTCACATCGGGAAGCAATCCGCCATTTTCTCAAACATCGAGTCAAATCAGCTCTGTTATTTTCCGTTTTTTCGACTGTTTTCCGTACCTTGGAGACATCATGCCTCGTCGGTGTGTTGTCGGAGGGTGTAACAACACGAACAGGGACGGATTCAAGTTGCACCAGTGGCCCAAAGATGCGAAAGTGGCAAGAAATTGGACGTTTGTTCCGCACACTTTACCGACGAAAGCTATGCTACGACAGAGATGGCAAGAATGTGTGGATATCCTGCGACACTCAAAGCAGATGCATTTCCAATGATAAAGTCAAAGAAATCTGCCGCCAGACCCCCATTGAATCTGCCGGAGTGTGTGAGCAATTCAGGGACAAAGGACCTCGGTAGCACGGCAAGCAATGGCGGCAGTTTGTTCCCGCAGACGAGCGAGCTAAACCCCCTGGATGTCTTGGCTCACACCGTCCCTTATGCCACCGAAGATGATCAAGAGAAGAATATCGACCCTAGCTTCCCTGGCCTGCTGACATCAACTCCAAAACTGGACAGATCAGCTTTCAGGAAAAGAGCGCGGATGAGGGTATGTCTACAGAATATATTAATTAATGAAATTGTTGTTGCCAAATGTATTTCATATGCTGTAAACCTAGTTCATAGTTGTTAGTTTCCTTTAATGCCAAACAAACACATACCAATCGTTGGTTAGAAGGCGATCGCCGAATTCGTCCTCGCTTTCTCCCGTGTCGCTGGCTGTCGTGTCGTTTTCGTCGGTTTCGCTTGCATACGGTTCAAACCGATATGGCTCGATAGCTTCAGTTTCTTCTTCAATTTCGTTTTCGCTACCTGCCTCCACACTACAACCATCCGTTTCAATACATGCGTAATCTGTTGAATCGCTTGAGCCGCTGAAATCCGAGTCTGAATCCGAGCTAATGTCGCTATAGCTTGCTGTTCTATGCGCCATGTTTGTTTGAGTTGGCATCACTATGTGACGTCACAGGAAAATGGACAGGTGTATATAACGATGGTTAAAATCAGGCACTTTGAAGCTTTTTTTAGGGATATTGCGTGATGGGTAAAATTTTGAAAAAAAATTCGAAAAATAAAATAAGCCACTGGGAAATGATTTTTAATGGTTTTAACCCTTCTGAAATTGTGATAATGTTCCCCTTTAATATCCGCTAACATGTTTATCTACACTTCTGTTAAAATGTAATAATCATTTATTCTTCTGCTGTTCGGATGTTTTACAGTAGTTTTGGAACCGGTACTTTTCAGAGGCGGTATAGTACCGAATATGATTCATTAGTATTGCAGTACTATACTAATACCGGTATACCATACAACCCTACTACACTGATATAAGTTTCGTACACCAAAGCATATTTTTATCCGGTCTGTGGTTCGAAAAGTTCTTACAATGAGGGGTGTGTAAATCGAGGTTCCTCTGTATATGCATCATATTTGGACATGGCTTTGATTTGTTGCAACTATCCAGTATAATATTTATTTTTTTGTTTCACAAACAATTGGTAAGCTAACACAGGCTGGCTCGTTAAAGTCCCCAGCTGACTTGCTGTTAATAAGCACCTTATGACGACATATTTCAAGCTGCTAACTAATTGTCAATAGAATTCTAATTATTTTTCAAAGGGTTATTTAGAATTGCCCTACTAATGTCTAAATCACAGAATCCGCTGTAGTGCAGGCATCTGTTGGGGCTTCCACAAATAGATCAAACGCAGCCTTCACTCACAGTAGGAAAAGCGAAATTTGCCAACAGGAAGCAAAGTCATTGCCGCCAGTAAAAGTGTCAAAAACAGTCTTGGCTCACTGCTGCAAAAAGGTTTAGTGTGTTCAGGTTAGTGTTGACAAGAAAAGGGAGTCTTTGTCTAAAATAGATGGTTCTAGGCAACATTCCTTTTGCAATATGTATCTTACATATTACAATAGGAAAACAGCCAATGATCAAACAATGAACCGCTTCAGAACTGTATGACTGCTTTACCGGACGCATGCTAGCAGATGAGACATAAATATTAAGAGTGACAGGTTTCTCCATTTAGACTCCAGAGGTCAAACCAAATGACCCAATTATCTTCCAAGTGTTAAAGTCGGGAACGCCGGCGCTTCAACGTGTTGTGCAGACTTGCAGGAGACTCCTTTTAGTGATTTATGGAAGAGGTGAATCCATATGTTGTCCAAATGTGATCCCGTGTAATGACTAGCACCCCTCACGACACCACTACTGAATGACACTCAGGCACGTTTACGGGCTACTGAAACAAAAAAGGGCTCCTTCTGAATCTGTTCATCTTACAAAAAAAATCATCACAGAAACCAAAGACACATTTTCTTCCTTTCTTGCAAGGCTTTGATGGCTACATAACACAAATTGTGCACAAGAATGAGTTAATTCGGGTGCTACAAATACGTCTTGTATATTGTACCACGGTGACGTGTCGACAGCGCAGACAGTTCTCAGGCTCTTGTGGCTGTTAACGCTTTGCAGACGTATTTCTAATGTGGTTGGAGAGAGAGAAAAAAACACTGCCAATCACATCTTGAGAGCAGCGACAGCAGATCCATATGTCACACACTGTCATAAACATCTCCAATTAACATCTTGGTATGTGTGGTCCAGGTTTCCCCCAAAGACTCGCTGGTGTTTGCGTACATGCAATACTCGCTTTCAGACGTGGTTTTACCTTTGACCTCAATGCTTGTTATAATACTCGTTATAAAGTTAGCTTTACAACATGTTTTCATTGGTTGTTAAAGTACTGTGCATGCAGGAGAACTTGGAATGTACTCCTCAGAACCTGTGTCCTCTGCAGTTGACATTTGTGTTTTGCATAACAAGACTCATTTGTAACTCTGGCAGAAGAAATAGACCCAAAATTACAATATAATGTGAAGAGAAAGAGAAGATGCTAATAAATAACAACACAGATTTGCCCAAAAATGTTATTTGTATTAAAAAAAATACATGTGTCATCGCCAATTATGATCATTATGTACTTGGGGCGTGCCATCTTAGGCACCTCACGGTTCAATTTAATTACTATTTGTTTCTTGCTCAGTGGCCTTGTGGTTAGAGTGTCTGCCCTGAGATCGGTAGGTCGTGTGTTCAAACAAAAATAAAGTAAAGATACAGTATATCAGACAGAATGATTTCCCAAAGCAAAACTCTGCTTTTATTACTCTAAGTGTAAGTTAATTATATAATAATAATTAATACTTATCTTAGACTTAGACAAACTTTATTGATTCACAAGGGAAATTGTTCCACACAGTAGCTCAATTTCAAAGGATGGAAAGGGTAAGGATGGAAAGGATAATGCAGGTATTAAGTAGACTAAAAATTGTACCATAGTAGCAATATAAAATATAACATATATGTAATATTTACATATTATATATACAGTAAAGTTTCATAGTAAAAAAGCCTACCTGGAGAAGGAGCGGGTAGAGGTAGGACACTGCAGGAGGGGAAGTAGAGGGGAGTGGGACAGCGCCACTGATTAGTTTGTTTTATCACGTGTTTCAGGTGGATTCTCTGACGGAGCGTGTGGGGGAACTTAAACAGGACAAGAAGCGGCTTGTGGACGAGTATGAGGCCAAACTCAGCAAGGTATTGAAAGGGTTCTGGTTCCGCAACACCTGTAAGACAACCTCAGCCAAGGCTTTACTATTACCTCCTTGTGAACTTGTTGAGTTAACTGCTACTACATTATTAATATTTTAAAGAAGGTGATTTAAAAAAAAATCTGAGTTCTAATAATAATCTGGAAAAGGAAACATTTTTTTGAAAACATTCTTGGAATTAATTTTCTTGTCCAAGCAAACAAATTATTGACAAAAGTAAATAATACATAAAAACACCAAATTAAAGCTTAATCTGATGATATTTGACAGACATTGTACAATGTGTCTGAATGCATTAACATTGTCTGCGAAATTGTAATCTGGACTAGATCTGAATTAAAATTGGTTTAATATATATCCATCCATTTTCTACCGCTTATTCCCTTTGGGGTCGCGGGGGGCGCTGGAGCCTATCTCAGCTACAATCGGGCGGAAGGCGGGGTACACCCTGGACAAGTCGCCACCTCATCGCAGGGCCAACACAGATAGACAGACAACATTCACACTCACATCCACACACTAGGGCCAATTTAGTGTTGCCAATCAACTTATCCCCAGGTGCATGTCTTTGGAGGTGGGAGGAAGCCGGAGTACCCGGAGGGAACCCACGCAGTCACGGGGAGAACATGCAAACTCCACACAGAAAGAACCCGAGCCCGGGATTGAACCCAGGACTACTCAGGACCTTCGTATTGTGAGGCAGATGCACTAACCCCTCTGCCACCGTGAAGCCCGGTTTAATATATATGATAACATATTATTATTTATATTATATTTTTTGAATATTTTTCCCATGATAAATGTAAAATCAATATATAGTAGTGGTATTAGTAGTGTTTATTTATTTTAGTAGGGGTAGTAGATGTTTGTCACTTTTTTAAATTACATGATTGTTTTTTTCAGTCAACTTTTCTACATCATTGTCAGAAGAAATATAACCTCAGAGAAAAATGTAATTTAAAACTTTTGTATGCACGCACAGCACTTAAGACCTTTAGTATATCAGCAAGTGGAATTACATTTTGGAATGGCTTAAGCAAATAAATCACACAATGGTTCCCTCCGGGTACTCCGGCTTCCTCCCACCTCCAAAGACATGCACCTGGGGATAGGTTGATTGGCAACACTAAATTGGCCCTAGTGTGTGAATGTGAGTGTGAATGTTGTCTGTCTATCTGTGTTGGCCCTGCGATGAGGTGGCGACTTGTCCAGGGTGTACCCCGCCTTCCGCCCGATTGTAGCTGAAATAGGCTCCAGCGCCCCCCGCGACCCCGAAGGGAATAAGCGGTAGGAAATGGATGGATATACAGTATGTAATATACACTGATATATCATATTATATTATATTTGTATATAATATATACAATATATAACAAATCCCAATTACCATGTACAATATTACAGTATATGTAACAGCTGCAAAAAAAAAGAAAAAAGGGCAGCATCTGCTGTTATAACATATTTCGGTACTAGCAACATACCCAAAAAAATACTTTTAAACAAAATTCTTATTTCAACACAAATCCTCTGCTTTTTCTACAGAGTTCTAGGTTTAATACCATCAGCTATGTGTAGTGTTGGAGATTTTGGTGTCTGATTGTCCAACAGTTTCTGTGGCCATGAATACCTCAGCGGCTCAGCCTGTTGTGTGTGTGTGTGTGTGTGTGTGTGTGTGTGTGTGTGTGTGTGTGTGTGTGTGTGTGTGTGTGTGTGTGTGTGTGTGTGTGTGTGTGTGTTTGTTGGTGCGAGTGAGGAATGGAAGGTTGAGTGTGCAGAGAAAAATGTTTTTGTTGCTGTTGTTGCTTATGGCTGAGAGTAGTCAGTTTTACAATAAAGAGATTGTTGACAGACCACCTGCTCATTCTGTGTAAAACATGAAGCAAGGTAACTTTGCTCAGATCAAAGCATTACATTGATATTTAAAGTACACGTAAACATTAAAATCACCATATGGCTAATAAGCCACCTGATTTTGACCTGCATGCATCAAACAGACGTGAAAACATTGTATTTAATCCTCAAGGTTGTCGGGACTATTAAACCAATCAAAGATGGTCGGCACCAAGACAGGACAAAACAAACCAGACGGATGACAAGATGCCAGTATGGTTGGTGGAAAATAAAACTGGGCCAGATCACGGGAACTCTTGGCGTTCCATTCTGTGGCGGCGAAAGTCAGCGGCCGTCCAAAGCGGACACCCCGAGGAGGAGGAAAGTCACTTCTGCCGCAGTGATCTCATTCTCTCAAGTCAGCAAAGCTCCTGACCACAACTGGCAAACTGAGAGGGTTCACTCTTTGCTCATTTTGCCGGTTTGCTGCCCCCTTTAGCTTGGAGGATGAATTGCTGGTCAGTCATGCATTTAATATACAGTAAGTGAGGATGCAGGATCCAAAGTGCAGCAAAATGGCAACAGAGTGGGTGGTCCAACACCCTTTCTGGACCCTTTTTGACCCAATGCTATGTGATGCAGAAAACTAGCGCTGATAAAAGATCAGTGCCATGGGGGGAAAGGGGTTAACAACAGGACTGCTTGGTCCGCCGTGTTTGCATGTCCTGCTTGCTGATCCCTTCTAATTGGCCGTCATTACACCCCACATTAGCCTATCAGGCGTGGCCGAGCTGCTGGATGGCACGCTTTGCTAATTCTGAATTACACAACTCCGGGGTCCATGACGAGTATTGGCGCAGTCCATAACGGCTAATGTAAGCAATGGAACAGATGCCCACGGAGGAATAACACCGAACATCGTCCAGTTAACCTTCTCGCAAGGCTGCTTCCGATTGGTGGCGGACTCGGTCAGGCGGCCATGATGGCGGCCATTGAACTGCGATTGTGTTTCACTCGCTGCTCTTAATTGTTTGTTAGTTGTACTTTAGTGTGTGAGGTGTCCTTTGTTTTTGCGTGGTCAATGGTGGCCTGATTACATCCCAGCCAGTGTTTATGGAAGCTCGCTGCAAAGAGGGCAATCTTTTACGCAAGGACTCAACGCAAACAAACAGCAGTGCGCTTGCACGTGGAGGACCAAACAGCCAAGATTACTTCCATGCTTGCTGGTGACTCATGGCTATAATTGTTTGTTTTCGCTCGTTTGGAAGCACGTTAATAACCCTTCGCGCGAGCCGAGGAAGTAAAACAGTCATAACCTAGAACTAGAATTAGCAGACACAAGCCGAGGTTTAACAATCTTGATTTGGATCAGGGCAGCACGGTGGCAGAGGGGTTAGTGCGTCTGCCTCACAATACGAAGGTCCTGAGTAGTCGTGAGTTCAATCCCGGCCTCGGGATCTTTCTGTGTGGAGTTTGCATGTTCTCCCCGTGACTGCGTGGGTTCCCTCCGGGTACTCCGGCTTCCTCCCACCTCCAAAGACATGCACCTGGGGATAGGTTGATTGGCAACACTAAAATTGGCCCTAGTGTGTGAATGTGAGTGTGAATGTTGTCTGTCTATCTGTGTTGGCCCTGCGATGAGGTGGCGACTTGTCCAGGGTGTACCCCGCCTTCCGCCCGATTGTAGCTGAGATAGGCTCCAGCGCCCCCCCGCGACCCCGAAGGGAATAAGTGGTAGAAAATGGATGGATGGATGGATGGATTTGGATCAGCACCAACTAGTCCCGAATTTAGTCAAAGAAAGACTACTGTAGCTACGGAACTCTTTGGAGTGAACTAGTACTGTAGTTTGTGTTTTTATTGTACCAAAATAAGTAGTTGGTGATATGGTACCTTAAAGGGGAACTGCACGTTTTTTCATTCACAATCCTTATGTAAGATAAGAACACATATGTTTTTCTCTTTTTTATGCATTCTAACTCCTTAAAAAACATTAATTAAAGTCAATGTGTCATGATCCGTGGTCGGATCATGTTTTGTTTGGTTATGTTCTGTTAGTTTTGGACTTCCTTAGTTGTTTTGTGCACTTCAGGGGTTTGTTTTGGTTACCATAGGTACGAATTGTTTTCACCTGCCTCTGATTAGTGTTCGGCACGTTCACCTGCTGTTGAGCACTAATCAGAGAGCTATTTATTCACGTTGCTCGCCACACTCGGTCTGGCTTTCTTGTTTGCGGTATGCAACTGTTACGTTGGTATATTCCTGTGCTAAGTTGTTGCCTTAGCTTCCCGTGCGATTCGGCACGCTTCTCTTTTGTTTGTTTTCTGTCTTGCGGTATACTGTATGATTTATAATTAATAAATCATCTCCTACCTCACGCTGTCGTCCGGAGTGTCCGTGTTGCATCTGGAGGAACGATCCCGCATAAAGATGCGACCCCCACGTGACACAATGGAGCAAATAGGAGTATCACTCTTCTACCTAGAAAGTCCTCTAAAAAACATCCAAACACCTCCATCAAAGTTGTATATACATGCTGTAAGTATTTATGTATAACAGGCACATTCATAATAATATCTAATAATGATAAAAAATATTAATTGTACAGACAATGTTCACTATTTCCTTTCAACAACTACTACTAATCTTGACAGGGTTCATGAGAGACAACAAACATAATCACTTGCTGTACAATGTCTGCTCTCGCTGGGATGCCTACTGATACGATGATCATATCTTGTCGTTTAGATGAAGAATGAATCATAATCCACACAAAGCGTTAAAAAAGAAAAAAAAGCAGATGCCGCAAAAGAGCCTCTTCGTGTCTTTCTTGCCATCTCCGGGTCTAAGTTTCATATCACAGATAACCAACTTGTCAGTTTATGTCTAAAACTATCGAGGTGAGAGGCATGATTTATCATTGATCGGGATGATGCCACAAATGACAGCGACGGTACTGTGCTCTATTGTAGTTGTTGTATATTTATTTTTTACATTGAACAAGAGAGCACAGCCTACCATGTCTAATTCCTTGTGCGTTAAACATACTTGGTCAATAAGATTCTGATTCTGATCTAGAATTAACTTTTACAACTAAGAGGCGATCATGATGTAGCAGCTCAGTATGTCAACACTGCAGCTGCACAAGCTGGTTAGCTGCTTGTGATCCCGGCGCGATTAAAAATAGTTTGTCCGCGTAAACGCTTATACCGGTAATAACAATGTTGCTAATACTTGGTTAATGTTTAAGTCACAATATGCAAACAAAGTATTGTTGGCGAGTTTTAGATGCATTTTTAGATTGATTTAGAGGAAAAATTGTATATCTCCCATTGTTACAAATTAGAATGCAAAATAAAAAATAATATTAATATGTATGTGTTTTTGTCTCTCATAAGGATTGTGAATGATACGCAAAATTCCAAAAAAAAGTAAGGTTCCCCTTTAAGCGTAAACCATAATGAACTGCTATGCTTGGTGGAAACATGGCCAAAAGATGTAGAGGACCATCGTCCTCTGCAGTGGACATTTGTTTGGGGTTCGTTTCTTTTCTCTACTACAAATTTTGGAAAAAAAATTGCCCTGTTATAAAATGCCCACAAATGTCCACTGCAGAGGATTCTGTTTCTCAGGAGTGGAAAGCAATATTTGCAAGGATTACGCTTAGAAATGTGACAACATTGGCACATACTTCATAGTTCTGGAGCTAAAAATGATGTCTACGAAATAGAAATAGTCGTGATATTATGCCTGTTTTCTTACAAGTTTGAGAACATTTTGGAAAGTCCACTTCTAGCTCAAAAATGTGGGCGGGGCCTGCATCGGCCTCCTGATGTCACCGACAGAAGACTTGAGAATATGTAAACCCAAAATTAGTGAAGTTGGTACATTGTGTAAATCGTAAAGAAAAACAGAATTCAATGATTTGCAAATCCTTTTCAACTTATATTCAATTGAATAGACTACAAAGACAAGATATTTAATGTTCAAACTGTCATGTCTTTTGATCATGTTTTGTTTGGCTATGTTCTGTTTGGTTTTTGGACTCTTTTAGTTTCTGTTTACGCTCCATTGTTTTTGTCACCATAGCAACCCATTAGTGTTCACCTGATTCATTTGGACTAACGCACCTGTTGCCAATCATGTCACTATTATTTAAGCCTGTCATTTTCTGTTGGTCGGCCTGGCGACATTACCTCTACTACCATTACTACCTCTGTTACCCATGTTACCTGATGATACCTCTGATATCCATGTCATAGTTCCATGCTTTCCAAGTAAGTTTTTGTTTATTCATGTAACAGTTAGCAAGTTTTTGTTTCATGCCCATAGTCTGCCTAAGTGATAGTTTTTGTTTTCTTAGTGAAGTTTGTGCCTCCGCCTTGTGCGCGCCTTTTGTTTGTTCCTTTTTTGAGTAAATAATTAAACATGTATTTACCTTCACGCATTGTCGAGTCAAGTCGTTTTGCACCCAGGGAAAGCAATCCTCGCAGTAATTTGCGTCGCCATAGTCCACGTCGTGACACAAACTCAGAAACATTTTTTTTTTTGGGCAAATAATCATTAACTTAGAATTTAATGGCAGCAACACATTGCAAAAAAGTTGGCACAGGGGCATTTTTACCACTGTGTTACATGGCCTTTCCTTTTAACAACACTCAGTAAATGTTTGGGAACTGAGGAGACCGATTTTTTAAGCTTCTCAGGTGGAATTCTTTCCCATTCTTGCTTGATGTACAGCTTAAGTTGTTCAACAGTCCAGGGTCTCTGTTGTGGTATTTTAGGCTTCATAATGCACCACACATTTTCAATGGGAGACAGGTCTGGACTACAGGCAGGCCAGTCTAGTACCTGCACTCTTTTACTACAAATCCACACTGTTGTAACACGTGCAGAATGTGGCTTGGCATTGTCTTGCTGAAATAAGCAGGGTAGTCCATGAAAAAGACATTGCTTGGATGGCAGCATATGTTGCTCCAAAATCTGTATGTACCTTTCAGCATTAATGGTGCCTTCACAGATGTATAAGTTACCCATGGCTTGGGCACTAATACACCCCCATACCATCACAGATGCTGGCTTTTGAACTTTGCGCCTATAACAGTCCGGATGATTCCTTTCTTCTCGCCCCATCCCTGTTTGTGAATGACTGAGCATTCAATGGAAGCTGCTTTTCCCCAATCATGGCACCCACCTGTTGCCAATTAGCCTGTTCACCTGTGGGATGTTCCAAATAAATGTTTTAAAGCATTCCTCAACTTTTTTCAGTCTTTTTTGCCACTTGTGCCATCTTTTTTGAAACATGTTGCAGGCATCAAATTCCAAATGAGCTAATGTTTGCAAAAAATAACAACGTTTACCAGTTAGAACGTTAAGTATATTGCCTTTTCAGTTTATTCAATTGAATATAAGTTGAAAAGGATTTCCAAATCATTGTATTCTGTTTTTATTTACTATTTACACAACCTGCCAACTTCACTGGTTTTGGGTTTTGTATTATAGAATCGATTAGTAAACATCAATAATCGATTTATTTATCGTAAAAAAGTAATGCAGACAGTTCTAAAATTTGACTGACTGATATAAGATACCTTACTGAGGGATCCTACCAGCTCCTTTATTATCGGGCACCTATGGTGCAGTTTTGCACACATTTACATTTTTTTAATAAATGTGGGAATTCATTTAACTGTTTCTTATTGCAAATGAATTGCTTTTTTAATGTTGCAAGTTGAAACGAAAAGAAAGTTAAAACTGCATCAATAAACATGAATTAAAGATGCATCAATAATTGATTTTTAATCGCATCTTAGCTCCTGAATCTTAATTGAATCATGAGGTGCCCAAAGATTCCCACCTCTATTATGTAGTGTGTGTTTTGGTAGCATCTTCTTCCTAAATCATGATATTTTCACACATCATTTTAAGGAAATATCAAATATGTTGCCAGATGTACAAACCCCGTTTCCATATGAGTTGGAAAATTGTGTCAGATGTAAATATAAACGGAATACAATGATTTGCAAATAATTTTCAACCCATATTCAGTTGAATATGCTACAAAGACAACATATTTGATGTTCAAACTGATAACCTTTTTTTTTTGTTGCAAATAATCATTAACTTTAGAATTTGATGCCAGCAACACGTGACAAAGAAGTTGGGAAAGGTGGCAATAAATACTGATAAAGTTGAGGAATGCTCATCAAACACTTATTTGGAACATCCCACAGGTAAACAGGCAAATTGGGAACAGGTGGGTGCCATGATTGGGTATAAAAGTAGATTCCATGAAATGCTCAGTCATTCACAAACAAGGATGGGCCGAGGGTCACCACTTTGTCAACAAATGTGTGAGCAAATTGTTGAACAGTTTAAGAAAAACCTTTCTCAACCAGCTATTGCAAGTAATTTAGGGATTTCATCATCTACGGTCCGTAATATCATCAAAGGGTTCAGAGAATCTGGAGAAATCACTGCACGTAACCCGCTAAGCCGTGACCTTCGATCCCTCAGGCTGTACTGCATCAACAAGCAACATCAGTGTGTAAAGGATATCACCACATGGGCTCAGGAACACTTCAGAAACCCACTGTCAGTAACTACAGTTGGTCGCTACATCTGTGAGTGCAAGTTAAAACTCTCCTATGCAAGGCGAAAACCGTTTATCAACAACACCCAGAAACGCCGTAGGCTTCGCTGGGCCTGAGCTCATCTAAGATGGACTGATACAAAGTGGAAAAGTGTTCTGTGGTCTGACGAGTCCACATTTCAAATTGTTTTTGGAAACTGTGGATGTCGTGTCCTCCGGACCAAAAAGGAAAAGAACCATCCGGATTGTTATAGGCGCAAAGTTGAAAAGCCAGCATCTGTGATGGTATGGGGGTGTATTAGTGGCCAAGACATGGGTAGCATGTGTAACATATGTTGCCATCCAAGCAACGTTACCATGGTCGCCCCTGCTTATTTCAGCAAGACAATGCCAAGCTACGTGTTACATCAACGTGGCTTCATAGTAAAAGAGTGCGGGTACTAGACTGGCCTGCCTGTAGTCCAGACCTGTCTCCCATTGAAAATGTGTGGCGCATTATGAAGCCTAAAATACCACAACGGAGACCCCCGAACTGTTGAACAACTTAAGCTGCACATCAAGCAAGAATGGGAAAGAATTCCACCTGAGAATCTTAAAAAATGTGTCTCCTCAGTTCCCAAACGTTTACTGAGTATTGTTAAAAGGAAAGGCCATGTAACACAGTGGTGAACATGCCCTTTCCCAACTACTTTGGCACGTGTTGCAGCCATGAAATTCTAAGTTAATTATTATTTGCAAAAAAAAAAATAAAGTTTATGAGTTTGAACATCAAATATCTTGTCTTTGTAGTGCATTCAATTGAATATGGGTTGAAAAGGATTTGCAAATCATTGTATTCCGTTTATATTTACATCAAACACAATTTCCCAACTCATATGGAAACGGGGTTTGTATTATTGCATACATTTCCTAATATCCCCTGTATTAGGAAATGTATGCAAGTGTGGACCTATTTTTACATTCCTTTATCCACACTGTTTATGCAGGAAAATTAGCTCCAGCTCTGGAGATGACGTCACACCAAGAAGGGGCGACATATCGAGTCTGGTGATAGAAAGTTGTTGGTTATCTACCCATTACTCAAAAAACAATTGATATTATGGTAAACTACTGTTGTATTCTTTTTGAGGAGCAAACATTACATAAAGAGAACTTGTTAGTTAAATTTCTGTCATCTGGACACTATACATTATTTCATGACAAAGACGATCGAATAAACTGCTACACCAAAATCAAAACATACACACTTTACAAACAATGCAGATTTGCAACAAAACTTGACAGGTTTTTACTTTGCCCAGAGTCCTGTCCAATGGTTTAAAACAATTCACCCTTTGCCACTCATTTGGTTGTTTTTAAGAAGAATTTTAGTCAGACATACAGACTCAAAATAGAATAGAACAGGGGTCCCCAAACTTTTTGACTCGGGGGCCGCATTGGGTTAAAAAAATTGGGCCAGGCTGTGTGTGTATATATATATATATATATATATATATATATATATATATATATGATATATGATATATATATATCATAATGTCTAAAAATGCATTTTCCCATCGATATACATATATATATATATATATATATATATATATATATATATATATATCTCGATGGGAAAATGCATTTTTAGACATTATGATTTGCGTGAGCGGCTAGGAGACACCGAGAGTAACAAGCGGCAGAAAATGGATTAGAATAATAAAAAATTAAAATTAAAATTAAAAATGTTTTTAACTTGGGACTTCCCGCGGGCCGTAGTTTGGGTACCCCTGGAATAGAATGTACCTTATACACCTATTTGCTTTATCTCCTAGTAGTCAGTCAGGCTAAGATGTGTTTGTGTAATCTTGACAACAAAAAACAGATCAGATGTCTGTCAACTATATCACAAAGAAGGAACTACAACTGCCAACACAGTGAGCTTATTTCAGCACAGCTCCATCTGCTGGAGCAGGTCGGTCATTACCCTGTCTGGCCTCAATGCAAGCTAGATGACATTGAATACAAGGTTTTGTGCAAACTGCATCTGTTATTTGCACAATCCTGCTTCGTAAATAACTCATGGAGATCAAAACGGAATTTGAGACCTTAGTGGAGGTAACCATATTTTTTTGCAAGCAAGAGAAGTCCTTCCATCTCCATATCTGCTTCCTTCAAACAAACTTGCCATCCTGTTGGTCTTTCTTTTTCTGCTCAAGTCCATCATATATTTATCTGCCTCTATACACTGCCAGTGTTTGGAGAGTCTGTGGCCCGCTCCAGACCGGCTCGGGTCTTCAGCCGAGACCGCAACCTTGACCCAAAGTGCGCCAGGCCTGCTGGGTCTCTTGATTGAAGTGCGGCACACTTGAGAAGATCAGCGCCTTGCATTCATTGAAATAATAAGCTGACCCAGAGAGCTGTTCGCCTTTGAGCAGCAGCCAAACCATCTGAATCCACTCTGCCTAAAAGAGGGCTTATTTTTCAAAGACCGCCTCTCCCCACCTCCACGTTCCGTGCCAGCCATGAGGCGGCAGAGGTCACGTTAGAAAGGAGTGGAGTGTCGTTCTAAGATTCAAAAAGTTTTGGTCTTAACTTGGGTCAAATATCAGCTTGAATGACCGTTTTTAATACACTGCATCTTATCTCGTCAAGATGATACCACATGAGGTCCAGCAGTAGGCAGGCAGACATGACTAACAGAGCTTTGATCAGTACTAAATTATTTACTTAGAATCTACCTCAAACACTGCTACTTAAAAGCATTTACGATTGTTAGTTAGCATATAGGGTTGCGTAATATAGACGTGATGACACATTCTAACTGTGTCCCACAAATTTGACAGCAACGAGAATGACCATGTCCTCAACGTAATGTAGCATTCTCGCTAGCGAGCTAAAAGCTAACGTCCATCCACATTGCAAAGCCGTTTCTAAGTCAGCAGTCCTTGCCTCCATGGCGGCAAATAAACTGCCGTTCTTAAAGGTTTCATTATAATTGGAGAACGAGGAAAAGCAAAACATGTTACACTACGCACCTTAGAAGGATACAATAAGCTATGCTAACCACTAAGCTCTTGAATGGATTGAACAGATGTTGGCGAATCAATATAAATATTGACAGTATTGATACAGAGTATCATTATATAGGGAATCTAAATATTTTTACTATAACAAAATTGTTGTCTGTAACTTGTGTAATATTTCACAAATTCAGGAAATAAGTCCCTGGACATAGGAAGGCTTTGGGGGGGTAAAACCAAATTATTTAAATCAGAGCCAGTAGAAGGGAATATCCTGAATATTTAGCTGATATTGTTTACACCGTCATCCTATATATATTTTTTGTTCATTTGTTTATTGAGTTTTAAGGCAAATACAATTTCCAGAAGTACAATCACATATCAAATGTTCCTTGTTGGCCTCCAAACAAGACACACACACAATGAAAAGAAAAAAAAGGAGAAAAAAAAGCATCAGTCAAATAAATACAGGTAAATCTAATACCATAAAGCCATAGACAACGGTATAACCTGATTGCCTCTATAAATGTAAGAAGAAATAATAGTAAAAAAAAGTTTATTTTCTGTACTGCATTTCAATTCGTGTTGAATTGGAGCCAATTCCAGCTGCATTCGGGCGGAAGATGAGGAACACCCTGAACTAGTGTTGTCCCAAAACCAATACTTTGGTACCGCTACCGGTATCAAAATTATTTCGATACTTTTCCGTACTTTTCGATACTTTTCTAAATAAATGGGAACACATAAAACAGCATTATTTATTTATTTATTTTATTATTTCAAACAAAAAATCTTAGGGTACATTAAACATATGTTCTTATTGCAATTTTGTCCTTAAATAAAATAATGAACATACAAGACAACTTGTCTTTTAGTAGTAAGTAAACAAACAACGGCTCCTAATTTAGTCTGCTGATATATGCATTAACATATTGTGTCATTTAACATTCTATTATTTAGTCAATATTATTAAGAACAAGTGGATGGATTACTAATCTACTTGTTCTTTCACTGTTAATATTGTCTTACTTCCTGTTTCAACATGTTCTATCTACACTTCTGTTAAAATGAAATAATCACTTATTCTTCTGTTGTTTGATACTTTACATTAGTTTTGGATGATACCACAAATTTGGGTATTAATCCGATACCAAGTCATTACAGGATCATACATTGGTCATATTCAAAGTCCTCATGTGTCCAGGGACATCTTTCCTGAGTTTATAAACATAATATAAATTTAAAAAAAACGATAGAAGATGTTGTGATGCCAAAAAATATCGACGTACCGTATTTTCCGCACTATTAGCCGCCCTGGGTTATAAGCCGCGCCTTCAATGAACGGCATATTTCAAAACTTTGTCCACCTATAAGCCGCCCCGTGTTATAAGCCGCATCTAACTGCGCTAAAGGGAATGTCAAAAAAACAGTCAGATAGGTCAGTCAAACTTTAATAATATATTAAAAACCAGCGTTCTAACAACTCTGTTCACTCCCAAAATGTACGGTAATGTGCAAATGTGCAATCACAAACATAATAAAATTCAAAATAGTGCAGAGCAATAGCAACATAATGTTGCTCGAACATTAATGTCACAACACACAAAATAAACGTAATGCTCACTTTCTGAAGTTATTCTTCATTCATAAATCCCTCGAATTCTTCTCCTTCGGTGTCCGAATTAAAAAGTTGGGCGAATACGGGATCCAAAATGGCCGGCTCCGTCTCGTCGAAGTAATCGGAGTCAGTGTCGCTGTTGTCCAGCAGTTCTGTGAATCCTGCCTTCCGGAAAGCTCGGACCACAGTTGTGACCGAAATATCCGCCCAGGCATTTACGATCCACTGGCAGATGTTGGCGTATGTCGTCCGGCGCTGTCTCCCTGTCTTAGTGAAGGTGTGTTCGCCTTCGGTCATCCATTGTTCCTACGCCGTTCGCAGTCGTGCTTTAAATGCCCTGTTGACACCAATATCGAGCGGTTGGAGTTCTTTGGTTAATCCACCCGGAATGACGGCGAGTGTTGTATTTGTGTGCTTCACTTGTTTTTTGACACCATCTGTGATGTGGGCGCGCATGGAGTCGTATATCAACATGGACGGAGCTGCGTGAAAAAAGCCACCCGGCCTCTTCGCGTAAACTTCCCTTAACCACTCGCTCATCTTTTCTTCATCCATCCATCCCTTCGAGTTAGCTTTTATGATGACGCCGGTTATGTTATATTCTCTTGCTGCTGCTCTATTTCCGTGTTCTTCGGCATGACTTATTGCCTTAAGTTTAAATTCTGCGTTATACGCGTGTCGCTTAGTAGGAGCCATTTTGTGGTCTTTACAGATGTAAACACACAAAGGAAATGAAACGTAATACCCGCGCGCTTCTTCTTCTTCTACGGGGGCGGGTGGTTGCTTACCGTAGAAGAAGAAGCGCTTCCTCTTCTACGGGGGGCGGGTGCTTACCTTGGCAGTTGCTTACCATAGAAGAAGAAGCGCTTCCTCTTCTACGGGGAAAAAAGATGGCGGCTGTTTACCGTAGTTGCGAGACCGAAACTTTATGAAAATAAATATTTATATTAATCCATATATAAGGCGCACCGGGTTATAAGCCGCACTGTCAGCTTTTGTGAAAATTTGTGGTTTTTAGGTGCGGCTAATAGTGCGGAAAATATGGTAATCATAGTAGTATCTACTAGTTACGCTCTTGTAATTGGTATCATTACAGCGGATGTCAGGTGTAGATCCACAAATGGCGTTTGTTTACATTTTGACACCGGTAGTGAAACATGTTTAGCTATTCCTCGTCCTGCAGGGATGATACTTGTAAAAAACGTACTTTATTTGTCGCCATGGAGGCGAGGATTAGTGACTTAGAAGTAGCTACAACACTGGCGATTGCGGATGGACGTTAGCCGCTAGCCTGCTAGCCATGTCTTAAAGCACCTCTTCCTGAGGGTGTTTCAGTGTTATAACTTCACCTTTATCGTTAGTTTTTAAGCCAAAATGCGTCCGTTCTCCTTTTTCTGTCTACACACTGTGTCTGCTTTTAAGTACTCCGTGATTGTGCGCTGCCGAACATGCTCGTCTGCTCGTAAACCAGAAATTACATGACCTGACGACGACAGGGGGGAGCGGGGGGTGGCGGACCGTTACTTTTCAGAGGCGGTATAGTACCGAATATGATTCATTAGTATCGCAGTACTATACTAATACCGGTATACCGTACAACCCTACCCTGGACAAGAATCTTCTCCAATTTGAGGAAATAAAGAATATCTCTAACCCAGCGGATGAGGGAGGGAGGCGCTCTTGCTTTCCAATTTAACACAATGAGTATTCTCGCCGGTCATCTTATGTTTTTGGTTGATTGTAACTGTCATAAAAATTGCGTCATTAAATGATCTTGAATATTTGAAGTATCAGTATCAGCATTGGTATGAGCAATACTGCCTCCGTAACTACTTGGTCGTCCTTGGATACCCAAATTTGTGGTATATCGCCCAAAACTAATGTTAAGTATCCAAACAACAGAATAATAAGTGCTTATTACAAATTCACAGAAGATAGAACCATGTTGCAATATACATTAACTTGACATTGACAGTAAATTATCATGTAGATTAATAATAGTCTTGATAAAATAATACAACCGCAAAGGACGCAATATGTTACCGCATATGGCAGCAGCCAAATTAGAAGCTGTGGTAATCCGATCTAATTGTATTAACTTTTATATACCAAATTATACATTGAGATATCTATACTTATTGCAGGAGGCTGCTGAAATACATATCGCAATATAGATTTCAGGCCATATCGCGTATCTGTACTCGCACCACTCTTCGAGCTGTTTCTAATACTTCGGTTGTCTTCTTTAGCTACATGAGAGTGTGGATTTGAAAACCTGAAACAACACAGACGCACATATGACCTCCAGCCTTGACCTCCTGACGACGTTGCAGCAAAGTGACTCTGTGCAGTCAGTCAGTAACTGTCGGAAAATATGATTGGCATTATTATTGGCAGCTGTGGCATGAAGGGGAATCACACAAAGCTTTGCGATGCAAGACGAGCGGGCGTAGGTCGAGGAATATTCTAGCGAGTCGATCGCGTCGTTTATCAAGCGGAGGTTGAAGGTCACAACACAGAGGAGACGACAACCTGTGAAGGTTTTAGCTAGCTAACAAACAACGTTTACTCATTAAAAAGTAACTTGAAACTAACAACTAGAAATGGTGACGAACGTAGGTTATAAATGTATCGTTTTTACTAAAACAATATATGAATCATAACTTTAACTCTAGTGAACAAACTGAGTCAAACAACTTTAACAAAATTTGACTGATTAAAATGAACTTTAATGTAACAGAGCTCACAAACTTTGGTCTTAAACTTTAACTTCAATCTTTAGGGAAATTAATGTCTCTCCTAAACTGGCATAAGCTGTCAAATTCAAGCAACTAAGTGAAATAAATTATACAAAGTTAGACAACAGTGCATTAGGTAAACGTTCAATTTAATAATCTTAACAAATTAAGGTTACAAAACAACTTCAGCAGTCCATCGTTTTTTGTGCGCCACACTTGATGATTCCGGTTTAAGCGCAATGAAATGTTCCCATCATTTTGCCCCTGTTTTTCATACACGGTCTTGTTTAATGTACAGAAAAAAATGTTTTAGTTTCAATACGATCATCAGTACAGTTCTTGGGATACAAGTACCCAAGTTCAGAAGTTGTTCGGGATATGAGCTGTCTCTCGGCTAATTGTTGCTTCAGGTTTCAAAATAATATGTGGGTTATGAGCCTTCCCACTGCTAGTTGGCGTAGCAAACATCACAGGGAACCCTGTAATATCCGATCAAAACATCCGGTCTTACTTGCTAACATTAGCATATGGCTCAAGGTCGGCTTAACTTTGTTTTTCCAACCATTGGAGGAAGAACATGAGTGTGAAAGACAATGCTGAGAAGAAAAAGTGGATGATATTCATTGAATTAAAGAAAGAAATCATCAAAATTACGAGCTAGCATGTAGCTAGCTAACTCGGTGAAGGAGTTGGAGCGCAGCCCTGCTAGTCCACAACAGGTGTTTTGTGTAAATCGTAAATAAAAACAGAATACAATGGTTTACAAATCCTTTTCAACATATAATCAATTGAATAGACTGCAAAGACAAGATACTTAACTTTCGAAATGGAAAACGTCGTTATTTTTTGCATACATTTACTCATTTGGAATTTGATGCCTGAAACATGTTTCAGAAAAGCTGGCACAAGTGGCAAAAAAGACTGAGAGAGTTGAGAAATGCTCATCAAACACTTATTTGGAACATCCCACAGTGAACAAGCTAATTGGGAACAGGTGGGTGCCATGATTGGGTATAAATGCAGCTTCCATGAAATGCTCAGTCATTCACAAACAAGGATGGGGCGAGGGTCACCACTTTGTGAACAAATGCGTCAGCAAATTGTCAAACAGTTTAAGAACAACATTTCTCAACAAGCTATTTCAAGGAATTTAGGGATTTCACCATCTACGGTCCGTAATATCATCAAAAGGTAAGAGAATCTGGAGAAATCACTGCACGTAAGCGGCAATGCTGTGACCTTCAATTACTGCATCAAAAACCGACATCAGTGTGTAAAGGATATCACCACATGGGCTCAGGAACACCTACAAAAAGAACCATCTGGACTGTTATAGGCGCAAAGTTCAAAAGTCAGCATCTGTGATGGTATGGGGGTGTATTAGTGGCCAAGGCATGGGTAACTTACACATCTGTGAAGGCGCCATTAATGCTGAAAGGAACATACAGGCATACTTGCCAACCCTCCCGGATTTTCCGGGAGACTCCCGAAATTGAGCGCCTCTCCCGAAAACCTCCCGGGACAAATTTTCTCCCGAAAATCTCCCAAAATTCAGGCAGAGCTGGAAGCCACGCCCCCTCCAGCTCCATGCGGACCTGAGTGACGTGTCAACAGCCTGTATTCACGTCCGCTTTCCCACAACACACGTTATAACTGTAGAATGATCGAGGGCGAGTTCTTGGTTTCTTATGTGGGTTTATTGTTAGGCAGTTTCATTAACGTCCTCCCAGCGCGGTAACAACACACAACAACAGCAGTCATGTTTTATTCTACCGTAAAGCAGTTCGTCTGCCGTAAACAGCAATGTTGTTGTAATATATTGAGTTGGAGGCAATAACCAGGCGAGGTGATGAAGTACGTCTCTTTACTGTAGACTTCAGAACAGACTCACACACTTGACGTCAGGTGCGCAACACCACGTAAATCGTTGGCCAACCAAAAAGTAACCCCAGTACGCTATAGCCAACATTCACTAGGAGATGGCAACAGACAAACATAGATCACTCTATAACATTCCTCCCCTTTTAGAAATGGAGAAGTTCCTCAAAATAAATAAACAACCCAACCAAAAAATGCAGCAGCTCAATTAAAAAACTGTACTTAAGCCACATTCTTTTTTCTTTTCTTTTTTAGTACTGAACTCTTAACCCTCATTTGTAAACAATAACATGCTTATTATACAAACAGTATTTGTACACCTTTAACACAGATTTTTATACTGTCTTCAGAGATTCAGTTTTTTTGGTGGTACTCGAAACCTTTCTGGGTACCTGCGAAAGGATGTTCAGCATGGTTAGAAAAATAGTGACAGAGAATAAAACAAGGATGGACAATTCAACCCTTAACTCAACAATGAGTGTTATGTGTGTGTAAATGTGTAAATAAATGAACACTGAAATTCAAGTATTTATTTTATTTATATATATATATATATATATACATATATATATATATATATATACATATATATATATATATATATATATATATATATATATATGTATATATATATATATATATATAAAATAAAATAATTATATATATATATAGCTAGAATTCACTGAAAGTCAAGTATTTCTTATATATATATATATATATATATATATATATATATATATATATATATATATATATATATATATATATATATATATATATGAAATACTTGACTTGGTGAATTCTAGCTGTAAATATACTCCTCCCCTCTTAGCCACGCCCCCAACCACACCCACGCCCCCCCCCCCCCCCCCCCCCACCTCCCGAAATCGGAGGTCTCAAGGTTGGCAAGTATGCATACAGGTTTTGGAGCAACATATGTTGCCATCCAAGCAATGTCTTTTTCATGGACGCCCCTGCTTATTTCAGCAAGACAATGCCAAGCTACATTCTGCATGTGTTACAACAGCGTGGCTTCGTAGTAAAAGAGTGCAGGTACTAGACTGGCCTTCCTGTAGTCAAGACCTGTCTCCCATTAAAAATGTGTGGCACATTATGAAGCGTAAAATATCACAACGGAGACCCCAGACTGTTGAACAACTTAAGTTGTACATCAAGCAAGAATGGGAAAGAATTCCACCTGAAAAGCTTCAAAAATGTGTCTCCTCAGTTCCTAAACGTTTACTGAGTGTTGTTAAAAGGAAAGGCCATGTAACCTGTGCCAACTTTTTTGCAATTGCCATTAAATTCTAAGTTAATGATTATTTGCAAAAAAAAAATGTGTTTCTCAGTACGAACATTAAATATCTTGTCTTTGCAGTCTATTCAATTGAATACTGGTTGAAAAGGATTTGCAAATCATTGTATTCTGTTTTTATTTACGATTTACACAACGTGCCAACTTTTTGGGTTTTGTATTACCGTATTTTCCGCACTATTAGCCGCACCTAAAAACCACAAATTTACTCAAAAGCTGACAGTGCGGCTTATAACCCGGTGCGCTTTATATATGGATTAATATAAATATTTATTTTCATAAAGTTTCGGTCTCGCAACTACGGTAAACAGCCGCCATCTTTTTTCCCCGTAGAAGAGGAAGCGCTTCTTCTTCTATGGTAAGCAACCGCCAAGGTAAGCACCCGCCCCCATAGAAGAGGAAGCGCTTCTTCTTCTACTGTAAGCAACCACCCGCCCCCATAGAAGAAGAAGCCCCCGGATATTGCGTTTCATTTCATTTGTGTGTTTACATCTGTAAAGACCACAAAATGGCTCCTACTAAGCGACACGCGTATAACGCAGAATTTAAACTTAAGGCAATATTTAACCAAAGAACTCCAACCGCTCGATATTGGTGTCAACAGGGCATTTAAAGCACGACTGCGAACGGCGTGGGAACAATGGAACAATGGATGACCGAAGGCGAACACACCTTCACTAAGACAGGGAGACAGCGCCGGACGACATACGCCAACATCTGCCAGTGGATCGTAAATGCCTGGGCGGATATTTCGGTCACAACTGTGGTCCGAGCTTTCCGGAAGGCAGGATTCACAGAACTGCGACGAGACGGAGCCGGCCATTTTGGATCCCGTATTCGCCCAACTTTTTAATTCGGACACCGAAGGAGAAGAATTCGAGGGATTTATGAATGAAGAATAACTTCAGAAAGTGAGCGTTATGTTTATTTTGTGTGTTGTGACATTAACGTTTGAGCAACATTAAGTTATTGATGCTTATTGATTGCACATTTGCACATTACCGTACATTTTGGGAGTGAACAGAGTTGTTAGAACGCTGGTTTTTAATATATTATTAAAGTTTGACTGACCTATCTGACTGTTTTTTTGACATTCCCTTTAGCGCAGTTAGATGCGGCTTATAACACGGGGCGGCTTATAGGTGGACAAAGTTTTGAAATATGCCGTTCATTGAAGGCGCGGCTTATAACCCAGGGCGGCTTATGGTGCGGAAAATACGGTATAAGAAAAGAAAATGCTTGGAACATTAGATAATATTAAAGAGTAAAACATGCAATCGCATGTGCCACATTTTTCTGTCAAAATTGAAAGAACAAATACTATTATCTACAAAGTGCTTTTTTTATTTCCAGCCTCTCACAGGCCACATAAATGATGTAGTGGGCCACATAAAATGATTTCAAGTGGCGAGCGACATTAGAATTACAGGTCGGACCGCTTAAAATGAAGTGGCGGTCCACAATAAAATTATGAAGTGGGCCACATTTGAATAATAATAATAATAAGTGATTAGATTTTATAACGCGCATTTCTATTATTAGATACTCAAAGCGCTTCACAGAGAAGTGGGAACCCATCATTCATTCGCACCTGGTGGTGCTACATTTGTAGCCACAGCTGCCCTGGGGTAGACTGACGGAAGCGAGGCTGCCAGTTTGCGCCTACGGCCCCTCCGACCACCACCTATCATTCATTCATCAGTGTGAGTGGCACCGGGGGCAAGGGTGAAGTGTCCTGCCAAAGGACACAACGGCAGCGATTTGGATGTCAAGAGGCGGGGAGCGAACCTGCAACCCTCAGGTTTCTGGCACGGCCGCTCTACCCACTACGCCATACCGCCCTGAATGGTGTGACAGGACACATTAAAATGATGTGGCGGGCCAAATTGGGCCCCAAGCCTTGAGTTTGACACCTGTGGTCTACACCATACTGAAGCAGAATGAGTTGATAACGCCAGCCGAGAAAGTTAAAATACTATCTTAACAGAGGACATTTATCCATGGAAACATGGGGAAGCTGCTGATGGTGTGATTGACGGAGAAATAGCTGGAAGGAGATACCTTAAAAATCCTATCTCCAAGGTACATCTATCCATCCATCCATTTTCTACCGCTTGTCCCTTTCGGGGTCACGGGGGGTGCTGGAGCCTATCTCAGCTGCATTCGGGCGGAAGGCGGGGTATACCCTGGACAAGTCGCCACCTCATCACAGGGCCAACACCGATAGACAGACAACATTCACACACTAGGGCCAATTTAGTGTTGCCAATCAACCTATCCCCAGGTGCATGTCTTTGGAGGTGGGAGGAAGCCGGAGTACTTGGAGGGAACCCACGCAGTCACGGGGAGAACATGCAAACTCCACACAGAAAGATCCCGAGCCCGGGATTGAACTCAGGACCTTCGTATTGTGAGGCACATGCACTAACCCCTGTACCACCGTGCTGCCCCTCCAAGGTACATGTTGTACATTAATATTAACTATACCTCATACAACTACTGGCATGTTACATCTTAAAATGGTGTTGTTTTGAGGCCCAAGCACCAAATGCATTTTAAAAGTTGGCAACTGACAAACTAAAGTCCCAAGGTACCACTCTACATGAAACTGTTGTCCATCAGTGCGAATATTAATGATGACAATGAAATATAATAATGAGAGAATGTTGAAAAGGATGAAATGGGGGAAAACAATCTGAGAGAAATTATAATTTACATAACAACTATTTAAAACCATTTCACTACTAAAGTAGATTTTTTGCCCCACTAATGTGACGTACTGCTGATGCACAGTAGCTAATAGTCATCAAATTCACCAGATTGGGAAAAGAATGCGAGGCCACATGTGTCACCCAGTGGTCACCTCATGTGAGGAGAAGAAGAAGAAGAAGAGGAGGAGAGCAGGACGAAGACGTCAGCGTGTAATCTGCTCGCTCAGCACAGTTCCTCAGATGTGGTCTGGCTGATAGTTCACAAGCGCATCCACACGCTGCCTTCATATATCTCTCTGAGTGGAGATGGAGAAGAAAGAGAAGAGCCACGCTTTTGTATTTACTCACACTCACACACAGACTAACTTGGGACCACATGCGCACTTCATTTGTGTGTGTGTGTGTGTGTGTGTGCGTGTGCGCGCGTGTGTGTGTGTGTGCGTGTGTGCTGACCCACACGGTGATGAACTCAAGTAAACTGATCTCACATTGCAGACAGGAGGAAAGGGGGTGGGGGCCCACTGAGTGGAACCAGGCCCGCTTCACCCTGACCCAATCCTCTTGTCTTGTTCACACACACACACGCACACACACACACACATAGACATGCGCACACGCACGCACACACACACACAAGGTCTGTCCAGACCATCAGCAGCAGCCTGCTGCCCTCTTTTGTCAATGTTATGGTTGCACTTTAGACCACACTGTATTTTAATTTAGTTTTAAAGTGCAGGGTTCCTGATATAAACAACAAGAGAACATAATAGGCCTGAAAGTATGTTTTTCCATCAAGGAAAAAATATAATAAAATTTAAAAAAAAATCATAGGGCAGCACGGTGAAACAGGTGTTAGTGCGGGTGCCTCACAATACGAAGGTCCTGGGTTCGATCCTGGGCTCGGGATCTTTCTGTGTGGAGTTTGCATGATTTACCCGTGACTGCGTGGGTTCCCTCCGGTTACTCCGGCTTCCTCCCACCTCAAAAAACATGCACCTGGGCATAGGTTGATGTAGTGTGTGAATGTGAGTGTGAATGTTGTCTGTCTATCTGTGCTGGGTGACACATGTGGCCTCGCATTCTTTCCCCAATCTGGTGAATTTGATGACTATTAGCTACTGTGCATCAGCAGTACGTAACATTAGTGGGGCAAAAAGTCTACTTTAGTAGTGAAATGGTTTTAAATAGTTGTCATTATGTAAATTATAATTTCTCTCAGATTGTTTTCCCCCATTTCATCCTTTTCAACATTCTCTCATTATTATATTTCATTGTCATCATTAATATTCGCACTGATGGACAACAGTTTCATGTAGAGTGGTACTTTGGGACTTTAGTTTGTTAGTTGCCAACTTTTAAAATGCATTTGGTGCTTGGGCCCCAAAATAACACAATTTTAACATGTAACATGCCAGTAGTTGTATAAGGTATATTTAATAATAATGTACAACATGTACCTTGGAGGGGCAGCACAGTGGAACAGGGGTTAGTGCATGTGCCTCACAATTCGAAGGTCATGAGTTCAATCCCGGCCTCGGGATCTTTCTGTGTGGAGTTTGCATGTTCTCCCCGTGACTGCGTGGGTTCCCTCCAAGTACTCCGGCTTCCTCCCACCTCCAAAGACATGCACCTGGGGATAGGTTGATTGGCAACACTAAATTGGCCCTAGTGTGTGAATGTGAGTGTGAATGTTGTCTGTCTATCTGTGTTGGCCCTGTGATGAGGTGGCGACTTGTCCAGGGTGTACCCCGCCTTACGCCTGAATGCAGCTGAGATAGGCTCCAGCACCCCCCGCGACCCCGAAAGGGACAAGCGGTAGAAAATGGATGGATGGATGAATGCATGGAAAAAATTCATATGTCTTTCCAACGATCATGTATTTATTTAGTAAGTTGTTCTAACGCCATGAAAATTTAAAGAAAAAACCCAAATGTGTTTATTTGAATGTCTCTTGTACTGATTATGTACTGATTCATTATTACTGATTACCTAATGTGGTGGCGTCACACTGACCCATTCACTTTGGAGAGCGTTAACATATTATATATTTAACTTTATAGATCACAGACAAGTTTAGAACATGTTGATTCTTTTAAGAATTTGAATAGCGTGGTCAGACCCACACAGTGCGGTCATACATCGGCGCAAACTGCAACCACATTAATAAACTATAACGTTGAATTAAAGTACTAAAGCACACCTCTGCCAAGATCAAATAATCAGAATTTGGAGCCTTGGAAGAATAAGACCAAACATCGCACAGGGAAAATGAAACCAAAAATAAAACCCTTGGTCACCTAGTCAGTGGCCTAGTGGTTAGAGTGTCCGCCCTGAGATCGGTAGGTTGTGATCTATACCAAAGACTATAAAAATGGGACCCATTACCTCCCTGCTTGGCACTCAGCATCAAGGGTTGGAATTGGGGGTTAAATCACCAAAAATGATTCCCAGGCGCCGCCACCGCTGCTGCTCACTGCTGCCCTCACCTCCCAGGGGATGATCAAGGGTGACGGGTCAAATGCAGAGAGAAAATTTGCCACACCTAGTGTGTGTGTGACAATCATTGGTACTTTAACTTTAAAATGTGTGCGTGAAAATATATATAATGTTGTCGTTATATAAACAAACACTAAAGATATTTGGGATTTTTGAGCAAAAAACAATGAAGCATAATCACTGCCTTATTACTCAAAAATATAACATGATGAGTTTTGATAATTTGATAAATTTCTCATTTTTAAAAGCTGTTTTTAAATGTCTTAATGGATTATCCCCTGATGTGATGTGTCAAGAAATACAAAGATATAGTAGTGAAGGTGTGCAGACTCCAGCTGCAGTCGGTGGGAGCTGTAGGGTGAAAAGGTACCAGACCACTCTGGGTCAGTATGCGTTCTCAGTAAAGGTCTCACAGCTGTGGAACTCTTTGCCACTGGAGTTAAAGTCACAGTCGGACATTAAACTTTTCTCAACAAAACTGAGAAAGTGGCTCAAGGGAAATCAGAAGTGTGAACACTAGAACTGGATGTAGTATGGACAAATGGGGCCAATTATTTTCAAAGTGTTTTTATTTTTGTTCTTGTCTTAATACTTTTGTATGTGTTCTACATTTTTCTCAACTTTTTTTTTTAAAAGCCTAACCAGGTACAAGGGTTGCATATTAGCCTGTGGCTCGAAGTCCTATGTACTTTGACATCGGTTACCTGTGGGTAGCAATGTTTAATTGTACTGTCCCTGTCAAATAAATACATAAATACATAAAATAAAATATTGATAACACTTTAGTATGGGGAACATATTCTAAGTAACAAAGACTTAATTTAGAGTTATTTGGACACGAGGGGAACATATAAGATATGTAAGATATTATAACATACTCATAAACAATAATTCTGAGGTTATTGAGGGAAGACTCTTAGTTAATGGCTTACTGGTTGTGTAATAAGGCCATGCAGAAAAAAGCATTAATAAGTACTTAATAATGACAAATTAAGAGCCAATATGTTACTAATTTGCATGTTAATAAGCAACTAATTGATGGTGAATATGTTCCCCGTACTAAAGTGTTACCAAAATATTATAGGTATCGTGCTCACTAATAAAAACAATAGAAAAAATATTCCTTTGTGACAGTGTCAAAAGTGAGTATTATTATCTTTCTTAATAATACGTGTTCTCTTATGTTTCTATTGGATGGTATTAGATGCTGTACCTAAAGAAGTGGCCATATAAATGATTAAAGATATTTATTACTCCCTCTCACCACATTAATAGTGTGACTGTAAATAACAAAAAAATAAAGATAGAAAAACAGAATACACTTAACCCGCTCGCCAAGCGGCAGCTTTTTATGAGGCATGCAGTGAAATAAAGATGAGGATAAAATGATGTCTTGTTTTAACGAGAAAAGGAAATGCGTTGCTGGTGTAATTGGTAAGTGCCCGAATCATTAAGGCCTAATGCGGGCCACTTCCTTCGGAGGTAGTTTGCATTTAAGAGACAAGTGTCTAATTGGTGAGCTGCTGAAAAAGCACCACGACCTCCCCAGAGATCATTTCTCAAATCATATAGAGGATAATTCTCTTTCAATTAAAAGCTACACTATTTCAGGTTTGATTTAATTGAGTGCGTTTATTCAAATGGCAAGGGAAAGAAGGTGGGGATGGGGGGTTGAGGGGTGGATCCCATCAAAGGTGGCGTAACGTCACAAGGCCACAGGGTGAACACGGTGCTCTGTTTTGAGGGAAAATGGAGCAATATCAGAAATAGATTGCTTGAAAAACAGAACACTCCAAAAGCAGACGGTGACCGGGCGCAGATTGAATACGCATCATTCCAAATCAGGAGGAACCTGCCGCCGCCACATTTGAATATTATTGGAATTAATTTGTCAGCTGATGCTCAACATTGACTCCTGAGACGGAACACTAACGGAGCACGGCGGGCGTGGAATAAAGCAAATGTCTCCGAGTGTGTGATGTATGCTGGAGGCCCAGGTCCCGGTGGAGGTACAGGTCATGTAACGACCCCCGCACCCCCCCCATTAAAAAAAAACACGCACACACTCCAAACAAGCCCCACCCGGCTGAGAGCTGAGACTTGAGATGTCCCGCATGAGCTCGGAGGAGTTATCCGAGTGTCTTCATCTGTCATTGTCATCCCCCCTCCCCCGACCCCTTCTCTCACCCACCCAGCAGGTGTGACACCCACACTGTGGCCCCTGGCTGCAGTATCAGCGCAGTGCACCAAAGATAAGCGCACTTCCTGTATGAGGTTAGGGCCCCACTGTGTGTATGCATGAGCGTGCATGCGACCGCAGCCCCCCCCCCCCCCCCCCCCCCTCCCCCACTTTCGACGAGTGAGGACAGGGGTTGCGGTCGCCAGGTGCAGTGGCGAGAAGAGACCTGAGAAACACGGCCAAGAGTTCCTCTCATGGTGGCCGCGACGTGCAAACAAGGTCAGAGGGGGCGGCGCCTGGCTGCCGTTACGGTCTGCAGACGTTCGTCTGTGGTCGGAGGTGACATTGTTGAACAACTCAAAGGTTTCAGTTTCTTTGTTACTGTCACGCATCCTCCATGCTGTCTGGCGCTCCTGGGGGAGGTGGTGGAGGGCTTGCGGGGGGGGGGGGGGGGGTCTGTGAAGCCAGTTGGTGTGCCCTGGACCCATATTTGAATCCACAGTTCTGTTGGCTAAAAAAGAAGTTTGGCAACTAAAAGTTCAGACCTACTTCCTTCACACATCTGGATCAGCATCGCCCTCTGATGGCCGTACACGCAAACTCCGCTAGGGGCTTTTAGGGGCTCTAAATCTATACGCGAATGTGTATGTGTGCGTGCGAGTGCAAATTTATGTATTTGACAAGTGGGATACTTATTTTTAATGCTGTCATTGCATGAAAAGTTTAGCTTTAAAGGGGACCTGTTATGCAAAAACTAACTTTTCTTACCTATTGGTACCTATTTTTGTACTATTTGGGACCTGCATAAGTCCTGAAAATTTTGAACTCAAACCATGGTGGCTTGGCGGAGGTATATTTATAAAACAATTTTGCTTTCCTTCATCCCCCCGCCAAACAAGCGGTTTGGAATTTGCCCCAATTGCAAAGATTTTCCCAATTGTGACATCAGCGGATATCTCCATATATGGTACAAATTTACCCTAAATGATTTGTGCGAGTCCGCCATTGTTGTCCGCGCTGTAGTCATTAAGCACCTTTTTCTCTATTTTCTTATTGTGGGGAAGACTGGCTCGTACATGCACATGCTACGTCTGCTGTTCCCATTTCTAATATAAAGTAGCGTATGATTCCAACTTATATCTGTCAGTAGACTCCATATGGAAGCGCTAAAACCTACAACATAGCTAACGGGGAGAAGACGCAGTTGAAGCAGAGTCACATAAATAAGACCGCCCACTGAAGAGACGGTCAGAAAGCAGCTTGAAAATTGTCTGTAAAACATAATCTATTTAAAATGTTTACCATAGAACCACCATTACAAATTATGCAGACCACAAGGAAGTGTTTTAAATGAAGAAAAAAAAACTTTTAAGGAGAACTGTATTTTGGGGGGAATTTTGCTTATTGTTCACCCATTTGTATTTAAAAAAAAAAATGTTGCATTCTATTTTGTAATAATCAGCTCGTTCTAGGTGGCTAGCAATGCTGCAAATGTGGGAAACCTATTATGCCTCTAAATCAGGGGTCCCCAAACTTTTTGACTCCGGGCAACATTGGGGTAAAACAATTTGGCTGGGGCACGCGCTATATATATATATATATATATATGTGTGTGTATATATATATATATATATATATATATGTGTGTGTGTGCATATATATATATATATATATATATATATATATATATGTGTGTGTGTATATATATATATATATATATATATATATATATATATATATATATATATATATATATATATATTCATACATATATATTCCTCGCGCACTAATTGACTTAAAGAGCGCACTTGCTGCATGTCACGTTATCGATGGTAAAATGCATTTTTAGACAATATGATTTGCCTGAGTGGCTAGGAGACGGTAGAAAATGGACTAGTAAGAACAAAAAAAAAAAAAAAAAATAATACACAAAAAAAAAAATGTTTTTTTGTTTTTTTTAACTTGGGACTTCCCGCGGGCCGGATTTTGGACGCTGGGGGGCCGTATCCGGGCCATAGTTTGGGAACCCCTGCTCTAAATCATTCTAAAACTGCATTTTAAAACCGCCAACAATATTTCATTTAGCAAACGCTAAGTAACTGTTTTCGTAGCGTAGTAACACATCGCTCACAGAGACACTCATACTGTTACGGCATTAACAAGAAGTGAGCTCGCTTCTGCGTCAGCAGCTGAATGGCTTTTGATGCGATAGGACACCAATCTGTGCAGCCTGAAAAACATGAACAATCATATTACAGTAGCTAAAACACTGACAACTGCGGATGGACATTAGCTAGCTAGCCATGTTTTAATCCACCTCTTGCTGAGCGGCATTTCAGCGTAATATCTTCACCTTTATCATAAGTTTTAAAGCCAAAATGCATCTATTCTCCCTTTTCTGTCAACACGCGTGCGTGTGCGTTGCTATACATGCGCCTCTGCTAGTAAAACCAGCAATGTCATGACGTGACGACGGCGCGCCGTCATGCCCGTAAAAAAAAAAGGGAATCTGTATTTTTTCAGAAGCAGTATAGTACCGTTTTTGATACATCAGTATAGCAGTACTTTATGAGTACCGGTATACCGTACAACCCTTATACATATATACATACATACTGTACATATATATACATATACACACACACACATATATACTGTACATATATATATATATATATATATATATATATATATATATGTACAGTATGTGAGTGCTCGTGCACAGGGTGCGTGTGATGCGTCAGTGCGTTAGATATGTGGCTGAAGTGCTTGTAGTTAGTGCATGCTGCATGCTGCCCCTGCTTGCTACTCTCTGCTTACAGCTATCGCCGCCAGCTAGCCCCTGAGTGGGTGAAAAGAGGAGCCGAGTGCGTAAGCCTCCTCCTGCTGGTACACAGCCTCTCCACCACCAGGACCCCTACAGTGCCTCCTCGCGGCCACACACGGTAACTGGGACCTTGCGGTCTCAGGCTAAACTGTAGGGGATCTCGGAGCAGCAGTGGGCCCCAGAGGCGAGGTGTGCAGGCCCACCGGTGTGTGGACACGCCCTGGCATCCGCCAACCACTGCCCCATCTATGGGTCAAATAGCCTTCATCCCCCCTGTCCCCCCACCCGCTGCCTTGTGGTACCTTTGGGAGAAGGAAAGGCTATGGGAGTAAACCCAGACAGAAAATCAGGAGTGGAGCCCCTGAGGCGGCTGGGTGTCATTGCTGACCCCCTGCCGGCAGCTCCTGCAGCCAAGCCGATGCCAGATGTATTGCCTTGCTTTCCTCTGGGCCACATCGTCACGGCCGAGAGGGGGATCTTGATGTCTGGGCAACCCAAGATCTCCATACTTTCTGCCCAGGCTTGCGCCACGGAGAGGTCACTCCAGCCTCCCCCCTAAAGGGGGGAAACAACACGGAAGCTGGCAGTCTTAAGTTCCACCCAATTGGCGCCAGCTTCGACGGTGGGAGGAATCATTGACTAATGATTGGCCACCGCCCGCCTCAAGCCGGGCAGCCCCCGGTCAATTAGGTGCCAACCCGCCAGAGCCGGCATCATCCTGCCGGGGAATAGGGTAAAGCACGGCTAGCATACGTCAACAATTGCACCAAAGATGATCAGAAAAAAAGCGAAAACTGAGAGAAAGAAAACGGAGATACCAGCTCTTCGAGTATCAAGCTGGAATGTCAGAACAATGCGCACAGGGCTCTTAGACAGCCTTGATCTCATTAGCGACTCGCGCAAGACCACTATCATTGACCGTGAGCTCCACCGACTTAATATCGACATTGCTGCACTCCAAGAGACACGTCTTGCTGACTTTGGCTCTCTGAAGGAAAAACACTATACTTTCTTCTGGCAGGGAAAGAGTGCGGCGGAAACCCGGGATTATGGTGTGGGATTTGCAGTGAAAAACACTCTGCTTCCCATGATGGACCCACCGACAGAAGGCTCTGAGCGGATCCTTGTAATCCGCCTTTCTACCGGCAGTGGACCAGCAAACCTGTTGTGTGCTTATGCCCCGACCCTCTGCTCACCACCAGAGTCAAAAGACAAGTTCTATGAGGAGCTCGTCGCGGCTGTCAGCACCATCCCGAAAAATGAGCATCTGCTCCTTCTGGGAGACTTCAATGCCAGGGTAGGTGCTGACCACAAATCCTGGCCAGACTGCCTTGGTCACTTTGGAGTGGGGAGCATGAACGAAAATGGACAACATCTGCTAGAGCTGTGCTGCTACCACAAGCTCTGCATCACGAACACCTTCTTCCAGACTAAGCCTCTGCACCGGGTATCCTGGAGACACCCCAGATCTAAACATTGGCACCAGCTCGACCTCATCATCACGAGGCGAGAAGCCCTTAACAGCGTGCTTCTCACAAGGACGTTTCACAGTGCTGACTGCGACACGGACCATTCACTAGTCCTCAGCAAGGTCAAGCTTCGACCAAAACAGATCTATCACACCAAGCAGAAGGCCCGTCCACGCATCAATGCCAGTCGTTATACCAACCCGGCTGTCACACAACGCTTCCTTACCTCCCTTGACCAAGCACTCTGTGGACCATCAATCAGGCAAAGTGCTGTGGACAAATGGAAATGCTGGCGTGATACCATCTACGACCAAGCCATTGCAACATATGGGAAGAGAACGAGAAGAAATGCAGACTGGTTTGAGGCTAGTGCTGCAGTGATGGAGCCAGTTATAGAGGCAAAGCGTGCCGCTTTCCTCAAGCACAAGGGAAACCCCTCACAGAGGAACCTTGACGCCTTGAGAAAGGCCAAGAGCGAAGCCCAGCGAATGGCACGTAGCTGTGCCAACAACTACTGGCTTGAGCTCTCCTCAAACATACAAAGGGCCTCGGACACGGGAGATATCAGGAGCATGTATGAGGGGATAAAGCAACGGGATAACACCTGATGTCATAAAACTTGGGAAACCTTCCTTACTACCGCACCTTCACGATCTCCTCTGCCTCTGTTGGAAGGATGGAGCCGTCCCCCAGGATCTGCGTGACTCCAAGATTGTCACACTGTACAAGAACAAGGGAGACCGTAGTGACTGTAATAATTACCGCGGCATCTCCCTGCTTAACATCGTGGGGAAAGTCTTTGCTCGTGTCGCCCTTGCTAGACTCCACCTCCTTGCAGAACGTGTCTACCCTGAGTCACAATGTGGCTTTAGGGCAGCAAGATCCACAGTGGACATGATTTTCACCCTTCGGCAGCTGCAGGAGAAGTGCCGGGAACAGAGGAGACCCTTGTATCTCGCCTTTGTTGATCTCACTAAAGCATTCGACCTTGTCAGCAGAGATGGTCTCTTTAAGATGCTTGCAAAGATCGGCTGCCCCCCAAAACTCCTCGCCGTCATAAGATCATTCCACGAAAACACACAGGGTTCCGTCTGTTGGGAAGGAGGAACATCAGAGGCCTTTCCAATCCACAGCGGCGTAAAACAGGGCTGCGTTCTTGCACCAACCCTCTTTGGAATTTTCTTCTCCCTCGTTCTGTCTACTGTTTTCGGCACATGTTCTGAAGGTGTCTCTCTACACACGAGAGCTGATGGGAAACTTTTCAACCTTGCCCGTTTGCGCTCCAAGACCAAGGTGACCAGTGTCCTCCTGAGGGAAATGCTTTTTGCTGATGATGCAGCTCTAGCATCCCACACCGAGTCTGGGCTCCAGAGGCTGATGGACAGGCTTTCATCTGCCTGTAAAGAGTTTGGTCTCACCATCAGCCTAAAGAAGACCAATGTCATGGGCCAAGATGCTGAAACTCCACTCTCCATCTCTGTCGACAATCAGACTCTGGAATGTGTCAACACCTTTACATACCTTGGATCCGCAATCTCCAGTGACTTGTCACTCGACACAGAACGTGCCACCCGTCTTGCGAGAGCCGCCACAGTGATGGCCAGGCTGTCCAAAAGAGTATGGTCGAACAACCAGCTATCCACACGCACTAAACTCCAGGTCTATCAAGCCTGCGTCATTAGCACACTGATGTATGGCAGCGAGGACTGGACCACCTACACCAGACATGAGAAACAGCTAAACAGCTTCCACCTGCGCTGTCTTCGCCGCATCCTGGGAATCTCATGGCAGGACAAAGTTCCCAACATGAAAGTCCTAGATCGTGCTCACTCCACCAGCCTGTTCACCATGCTCAGCCAACGCCGCCTCAGATGGCTTGGCCTATCTTTGTTCGTCGACGCGTCGCATATTTACGTCACACTACCGTCATGGCGGAGCGCAAAGCAGACGATGCGAGCGGTGCGAGCGAGGGGAAAAAAGCACGCCAAAAGTCGTCAAAAGTGTGGGAGTATTTCAATAAACGGCCTAAGAAGAAACGCTACTTTTACTCCGCTACTTTTATCTACATTCAGCTCGCTACTCGCTACTAATTTTTATCGATCTGTTAATGCACGCTTTGTTTGTTTTGGTCTGTCAGACAGACCTTCAAAGTGCTTGCCTTACTGGTGACGTTTCACTTCGTTCCACCAATCAGATGCAGTCACTGGTGACGTTGGACCAATCAAACAGAGCCAGGGGTCACATGACCTGACTGGCTCCGAGCTAACTTCGGGTGTTACCATTTAGTGGTCAATTGTACGGAATATGCACTGTACTGTGCAATCTACTAATAAAAGTTCCAATCAATCAATCAAAAGTGTGAAGGAAAAAAGATCCTTTTTTATTTCAACCGTAAAGACTGACTGCACAGTTCCTGTCTTCACAATTAAAGTCCCGCTCCATCGCGCCTGCGCTTTCAAAATAAGAGTCTCCGAAAGCCAGCGCAAACAAGCTAGCAAGCTACGGAGTTTGCCGCCAATGTATTTCTTGTAAAGGGTATAAAAACGAATATGGAAGGTGGACAAATAAGATGCCAAATAACAACCACTTTCATGTGCTATTAGACATAAAGGAGGAACTTCTTTTCTCCTCCATTTGAAAACGTGGACGTTACCAGCACTACTTCCTGATTACAATCAATGCAAGTCATCAGAATCAGGTAATACACCAACTTATATTCTTGTCTTCATGAAAGAAAGGAATCTATATGTTAAACATGCATGTATAATTATTAAAACACCTTTAACATGTAAACAAAAACGGCAAAATAAATAAATATAAATTATATACTGTATATATCAATGTATGTATATATATATATATATATATATATATATATATATATATATATATATATATATATGTGTGTGTGTGTGTGTGTGTGTATATATATATATATATATATATATATATATATATATATATATATATATATATATATATATATATATATATATGATATGTGTGTGTATGTTACTCAGTACTTGAGTAGTTTTTTCACAACATACTTTTTACTTTTACTCAACTAAATATTTGGGTGACTACTCCTTACTTTTACTTGAGTAATAAATCTCTAAAGTAACAGTACTCTTACTTGAGTACAATTTCTGGCTACTCTACCCACCTCTGCTAATAATGTTGTTGTATGCACACTGTGTCGAGCGGAAATGGCCTATCATAGCAGCACAACGGCAGCGTTCTTGCCATCACCATCAACTAGTCAATCGTCCGGTGAGTATACGTTGTCATCATTACACAAAAACATGAATGTGTCATTTGTATCTGCGTTGTAAATTCATAAACTAAAGCACCGTTTCGCTCTGAGAGGAGCGTTTGGCGTGCCTGTTCAGTGTTTACAAAGACGCGCTCCTCTTTAACGCTAACGTTAATTAGTTGTGCAAATACCTTTTACAACATTAACAATTACGTATACTATGTACAAACGAACAATTAACTTTCACTTTAATCATACTATCATTGTTGTGTTATTAAGCAAAATAAGCAAAAGTTTTACTTTTGTTGAAATGTTTACACTGTTGTTACAGAATATTTCGTTTTGCACTTTTTTGTATTGGATGTTTATCTTTATTTTTGCACATTTTAGCAAATAAGCAATACTTTTACTTTTGTTGAAATGTTTACACTGTTGTTACAGAATATTTCTGTTTTGCACTTTTTTGAATTGGATGTTTATCTTTATTTTTGCACATTTTAAAGCAAAATAAGCAATACTTTTACTTTTGAAATGCTTATACTATTGCAGAATATTAAGATTTGCACTGGATGTTTACTTTTATATTTGCACATTAAAAGCAAATAAGCTACTTTTAATTTTGTTAAATGTTTACATTGTTACAGAATATTTTGTCATGTTGTTGTCAATGTTGACTGAGTGGCCATACTTTTTTTTTTGTAAATAAAAGCCATGCCTTTTGAAAAAACTGGCCTACATTTATTTTTTCATCTTCATTTTAAATAAAAAAAATAATCGGTAAAAGGAAAAATAATCTATAGATTAATCGAAAAAATAATCTATAGATTAACCGATTAATCGAAAAAATAATCTATAGATTAATCGATAGAAAAATAATCGTTAGCTGCAGCCTTAATATATATACATATATATATATATACACATATATATATATATATATATATATATATATATATACATATATATATACCGTATTTTCCGCACTATAAGGCGCACCGGATTATTAGCCGCACCTTCTATGAATTACATATTTCATAATTTTGTCCACCAATAAGCCGCCCCGGACTAAAAGCCGCGCCTACGCTGCGCTAAAGTGAATGTCAAAAAAACGCTGCGCTAAAGTGAATGTCAAAAAAACAGTCAGATAGTTCAGTCAAACTTTAATAATATATTGAAAACCAGCGTTCTAACAACTCTGTCCCAAAATGTACGCAAATGTGCAATCACAAACATAGTAAAATTCAAAATGGTGTAGAGCAATAAATAGCAACATAATGTTGCTCGAACGTTAATGTCACAACACACAAAATAAACATAGCGCTCACCTTCTGAAGTTATTCTTCATTCGTAAATCCTTCGAATTCTTCGTCTTCGGTGTCCGAATTGAAAAGTTGCGCAAGCGTGGGATCCAAAAATGGCCGGCTCCGCCTCGTCGAAGTCATCGGATTCAGTGTCGCTGTTGTTGTGCAGCAGTTCTGTGAATCCTGCCTTCCGGAAAGCTCGGACCACAGTTGTGACCGAAACTATCTGCCCAGGCATTTACGATCCACTGGCAGATGTTGGCGTATGTCGACCGGCGCTATCTGCCCGTCTTAGTGAAGGTGTGTTCGCCTTCGGAGCTGTGTGAAAAAAGCTACCTGGCCTCTTCGCGTAAACTTCCCTTAACCACTCGCTCATCTTTTCTTCATCCATCCATCCCTTCGAGTTAGCTTTTATGATGACGCCGGCTGGAAAGGTCTCTTTTGGCAAGGTCTTCCTTTTGAATATCACCCTGGGTGGAAGTTAGCATGGCAAGCTAGAACCACAGTGAAGGATGACTTCTCATTCTCTGTGGTGCGAATATTCACCGTACGTGCTCCCGTTCCACAGTGCAGTTCACAGGAATATCAGTTGCTGTGAAATACGGTAGTAATCCGTGTGCGGATGGAGAGATTGCGTCTTTTTATGAACCGGATCCTTGTCCTTTGTAGGAGCCATTTTGTGGTCTTTACAGATGTAAACAGGAAATGAAACGTACGGTGATATCCGCGCGTTTTTTCTTCTTCTTCCGGGGGCGGGTAGAAGAAGAAGCGCTTCCTGTTCTATGGGGGCGGGTGCTTTCCTTGGCGGTTGCTTGCGTAGAAGAAGAAGCGCTTCCTGTTCTACCGGGAAAAAAGATGGCGGCTGTTTACCGAAGTTGCGAGACCGAAACTTTATGAAAATGAATCGTAATAAAGCGCACCGGGTTATTAGGCGCACTGTCAGCTTTTGAGAAAAATTGTGGTTTTTAGGTGCGCCTTATAGTGCGGAAAATACGGTATATATATATATATATACCGTATTTTCCGCACTATAAGGCGCACCTAAAAACCGCCAATTTCCTCAAAAGCTGACAGTGCGCCTTATAATCCGGTGCGCCTTATATATGAACCAATATTGAGCCACAACAGGTGTCGCAACTACGGTAACTACGCCGACTTCATTTTCCCCCTTCTACGGCTGCTTACCGTAGAAGAAGAAACGCTTCTTCTTCTACGGGGGAAAATTAAGTCGGCGGCTGCTTACCGTAGAAGAAGAAGTTCTTCTTCTACGGGGGAAAATGAAGTTGGCGGCTGCTTATCGTAGTTGCAAGACCTAAACTTTATGTAAAGACCCAAAATGGCTCCTATTAAGAGACACGCTTACGACGTAGAGTTTAAACTCAAGGCGATCAGTCACGCAGTAGAACACGGGAATAGAGCAACAGCGAGAGAATTTAACATTAACGAATCAATGGTGCGGAAGTGGAGGAAGCAACATGATGACCTGCGCCAAGTAAAGAACACTAAACAGAATTTCCGAGGGAACAAAGCGAGATGGCTACAGTTGGAGGACAAACTCGAACAGTGAGTTGTTGAACAGAGAGCAGCAAGTTGAAGTGTCAGTACAATCACTATTTGTTTTGTTGATATTCCCTTTAGCGCAACTCCATCTAATGGATGCATAACGTAACCCCAGCCTCTACTGTAGCGTCTACTCTATGCGCCTTATAATGCGGTGCGCCTTATATATGAACAAAGTTTTAAAATAGGCCGTTCATTGAAGGTGCACCTTATAATCCGGTGTGCCTTATAGTGCGGAAAATACGGTGTGTATATATATATATATATATATATATATATGTATCCATATATATATATATATATATGGATATCCATATGTATATACATACATACATATATATATATATATATATATATATATATATATATATATATATATATATATATATATATATATATATATCAGTGACGTGCGGTGAGGTTCATGGCTGGTGAGGCACTGACTTCATCACAGTCAGATTTACAAACATATGAACCCTAAAGAGTATCTTATTCACCATTTGATTGGCAGCAGTTAACGGGTTATGTTTAAAAGCTCATACCAGCATTTTTCCCTGCTTGGCACTCAGCATCAAGGGTTGGAATTGGGGGTTAAATCACCAAAAATTATTCCCGGGCACGGCGCCGCTGCTGCCCACTGCTCCCCTCACCTCCCAGGGGGTGATCAAGGGGATGGGTCAAATGCAGAGGACAAATTTCACCACACCTAGTGTGTGTGTGACAATCATTGGTACTTTAACTTAACTTTAACTTTACACATACAAACGTATACTACGTTCCCATCCTCACCTATGGTCATGAGCTTTGGGTTATGACCGAAAGGACAAGATCACGGGTACAAGCGGCCGAAATGAGTTTCCTCCGCCAGGTGGCGGGGCTCTCCCTTAGAGATAGGGTGAGAAGCTCTGCCATCCGGGAGGTGCTCAAAGTCATCGAGAGGAGCCAGATGAGGTGGTTCGGGCATCTGGTCAGGATGCCACCCTAACGCCTCCCTAGGGAGGTGTTTAGGGCACGTCCGACCGGTAGGAGGCCGCGGGGAAGACCCAGGACACGTTGGGAAGACTATGTCTCCCGGCTGGCCTGGGAACGCCTCGGGGTCCCACAGGAAGAGTTGGACGAAGTGGCTGGGGAGAGGGAAGTCTGGGCTTCCCTGCTTAGGCTGCTGCCCCCGCGACCCGACCTCGGATAAGCGGAAGAAGATGGATGGATGGATGGATACAAACAGTAGCACACAAAAAAGCACATTTAATTAAAAAAACGTAATTATGGTCTTACCTTGACTTATAAATAAAGTCCATTTGCCGCTGTTGTGCTGGATTAATGAACCCCCTGACGGGTGTGTTATATCAACTAAAGCCCTCACTTAAACTTTCCACGTGCAAGATTGAATCTATTTAAAAAAGTGTAACCGAGGGTTTATAAATGTCGCCTATCCTGTATGAAACTACAAAATAACAAACACGGAGGCTCCAGTTTACACGAGGACCACTTTATTTACCTTCTTTCAAAAACCTCGGCTCCACTACAACATGTCATCACTTCCGCTCTTGGCGCCTTCAAAATAAGAGCTCAAGGCATATACTGTATAACAGCGCATAACAGGAACTTAACATCACAAATAGGAAAGCCCATAAAAATAGGTTACAAAAGTTATTTAATAAGAAGCCAAAAAGTGCAAAAACAATAATGTTCGTGTTGGAGGAGTTGTGAATTAGGTACACCTGCAGTATGCAGGTGTACCTAATGTTGTGGCCCTGCAGTCATTCACAACTCCTCCAACACGAACATTATTGTTTTTGCACTTTTTGGCTTCTTATGAAATGACTTTTTTAAATAGATTCAATCTTGCACGTGGAAAGTTTAAGTGTGGGCTTTAGTTGATATAACAATTCTACGGCGGGGGCTACTGGAGCCTCAGCCAGTGCGTCTTTTGCAGCCGTTTTATGATCGCTCAGCACAAGAAATACGTTACACACATACAGTTGTTGACAAAATACACTGTACATTATATACCTCAGCTAACTAAACTATGGAAATGTATAATATAATTCATATAGCAATACAGTCTCACTGCACAGCAGGCCAGCAGTTAGCTGAGTCCGTCCATGTTGAGGCACTGAGTGACGTGCCTCAACTGGCTGCTGTTCACCGCACCGTCTCTTCTCAGTATTTGAACGGCAAATGTGAAAATTCAGCGATTTTGAATAAAAATAATCTAAAACTGGTGAAGTTAAATGGAAAATAACTTTATAGTATAATCACTGCATACATATAACAATTTAATTTTTCTTTTTTCTTTTTACATTTTTTTTCTTTCCATGATGGCAGGTGAGGCCCCGCCTCACCTGCCTCTAGTGACTGCACGTCACTGATATATATATATATATATATAAATAAATATACACACACATATACAAACCCCGTTTCCATATAAGTTGGGAAATTATGTTAGATGTAAATATAAACGGAATACAATGATTTGCAAATCTTTTTCAACCCATATTCAAATGAATGCACTACAAAGACAAGATATTTGATGTTCAAACTCATAAACTTTTTTTTTTTGCAAATAATAATTAACTTCAATTATTAATTTCATGGCTGCAACACGTGCCAAAGTAGTTGGGAAAGGGCATGTTCACCACTGTGTTACATGGCCTTTCCTTTTAACAACACTCAGTAAACATTTGGGAACTGAGGAGACACATTTTTGAAGCTTCTCAGGTGGAATTCTTGCCCATTCTTGCTTGATGTACAGCTTAAGTTGTTCAACAGTCCGGGGGTCTCAATTTTGGTATTTTAGGCTTCATAATGCGCCACACATGTTCAATGGGAGACAGGTCTGGACTACAGGCAGGCCAGTCTAGTACCCGCACTCTTTTACTATGAAGCCACTTTGATGTAATACGTGGCTTGGCATTGTCTTGCTGAAATAAGCAGGGGCGTCCATGGTAACGTTGCTTGGATGGCAACATATGTTGCTCCAAAACCTGTATGTACCTTTCAGCATTAATGGCGCCTTCACAGATGTGTAAGTTACCCATGTCTTGGGCACTAACACACCCCCATACCATCACAGATGCTGGCTTTTCAACTTTGCGCCTATAACAATCCGGATGGTTCTTTTCCTCTTTGGTCCGGAGGACACGACGTCCACAGTTTCCAAAAACAATTTGAAATGTGGACTCGTCAGACCACATAACACTTTTCCACTTTGTATCAGTCCATCTTAGATGAGCTCAGGCCCAGCGAAGCCGACGGCGTTTCTGGGTGTTGTTGATAAACGGTTTTCGCCTTGCATAGGAGAGTTTTAACTTGCACTTACAGATGTAGCGACCAACTGTAGTTACTGACAGTGGGTTTCTGAAGTGTTCCTGAGCTCATGTGGTGATATCCTTTACACACTGATGTTGCTTGTTGATGCAGTACAACCTGAGGGATCGAAGGTCACAGGCTTAGCTGCTTACGTGCAGTGATTTCTCCAGATTCTCTGAACCCTTTGATGATATTACGGACCGTAGATGGTGAAATCCCTAAATTCCTTGTAATAGCTGGTTGAGAAAGGTTTTTCTTAAACTGTTCAACAATTTGCTCACGCATTTGTTGACAAAGTGGTGACCCTCGACCCATCCTTGTTTGTGAATGCCTGAGCATTTCATGTAATCTACTTTTATACCCAATCATGGCACCCACCTGTTCCCAATTTGCCTGTTCACCTGTGGGATGTTCTAAATAAGTGTTTGATGAGCATTCCTCAACTTTATCAGTATTTATTGCCTCCTTTCCCAACTTCTTTGTCACGTGTTGCTGGCATCAAATTCTAAAGTTAATGATTATTTGCAAAAAAAAAAATGTTTATCAGTTTGAACATCAAATATGTTGTCTTTGTAGCATATTCAACTGATTATGGGTTGAAAATAATTTGCAAATCATTGTATTCTGTTTATATTTACATCTAACACAATTTCCCAACTCATATGGAAACAGGGTTTGTACATACATACATACATACATATACACATATATATACACATACATACATAAATATACATACATATATACACACACATATATATATATATATATATATATATATATATATATATATATATATATATATATATATGTACATACATATATACACACACACACACACACACATATATAAATATATAAATATACACGGCAAATCTATATATAATGTAATTACAGACACGATCATAACAATATACAATATGCTCAATATTTACCGTATTTTGGGCATTTTTATGCAGAGCCAGAACTAATTATTTGGCACATTTACTTTCATTTCCATAGCAGTGCACTTACGACGTCCTGCAACAAATTTGGTGGCAAATTTGTTCCTACTCAAACGTGTTTCGTGCTGACGTAGAAGCTAGCTTATCTCTTTCTGCAGTTAGCTTTTACAGCTAATACCGCAGCAGGCTGATGTGTTAGTACGATAGAAAAAGAGTTCCTCTGTGTTTCCTCTTACAATAACAATGTTGCTACAGCCTGGTTATTATACAGGTTACGGAACGTAAATGAAGTATCGTTGACAGTTTTTGAATGCCTTTTTAAAGTGATTTAGTGGTAGAATTGATTGCTCCCATTAGCTACATTGCTAGCCACCAAGAACTAGTCGATTTCTATATGTTAGAATGCGGAAAAAAAACTTAAAAAATGGTGTCTTCTTGTCTCTCCTAAGGATTGTGAATGATAAGCAAAATTCTCCAAAAAAGTGCAGTTCCCCTTTAAGCCAATCCCTAATAACCTGCAATGTGAAAGTATTGTAACTCATTTTTGGTTTAGTGCAAAGTTGTACGCTTTGGTCTGTTGCGATTTGTAATCAAAATAAGTTTACTTTATGAAGTCCAAGCCCACATTTTTGATTTTGGATGTAAATCCAATCTAAAATGGTGAGACCTAACCCACATATCAGAACTCGGGTCAAAATCGTGTTGCACATCTTTGTACTTGGGTTCTGCAAGTTTCGAGCCTCAAAATATAATCCTAACATTTTTGGATTTAATCCAAGTCTGGTCCAAAATTTTGAGTTAAAGTCTCAATCTAGTCCTAAAATCCTTGAACTTAAAGCCAATCCCACATAGCCTGCAGTGTGAATGTTTTGAAGCTAAATCTGGGCTTTATTGGTATGCTGCAATTTTGAATCAAAACAAATTACTTTATGTAGTCCAACTCCACATTTGTGCGCTTGGAACTACATCCAGTTTCAAGTTCTCAGTTTTTCTCCAAATTCAGTCCTGAGTATTTGATTTTGAGTCCAGGACCTACACCACATATCTGAGCTTGGGTCAAAAACGTGTTGCATATCTTTGCACTTGGGTTGAGTCCTATAGTCAGATCTTAGGCTTGCCACAATTTTTACTATGAAACTGTATGGATTCCAAACCCAATCCCACATCTTCCATCTTGAATCCAAGTCTGGTCCCAAGTTCTGAGTTGAGGTTCAATTGCAATCCCAAGCTTTTGATCCTGAATCCAAGTCCTGTCATACATCTTTGCACTTCTTGGTCCAGTACCAAGTTGCATGTTTGGGTCCACTACAAATTAGAATCCAAGTGCAATTCTAACATATTTGAAATTAGATTGGTGTCCATGTTTAATGTCCAGGTACAGAGTCTTTGAGCTTGGGCCTGAATGAGGTATCAGGTTTACCATAGTTGTGAGCAGGAAGAACATCTGGAGTCAAGGCGTGGATCATCACTGGTGTTGACGTGATGTAACGTGTGTGTTAGTGTGTGTGGAAAGAAAACAACTCAAGTTCACCATCTGAGTGTGAACTTATGAATTTATGCATGTGTGATACTTTCACTTATTCTTAAAGCTGCAATTTTGCTGGGAACCACTGAGGTTTAGGCATGCTTGGCACAT